>NW_024732867.1:7384853-7536654 GCF_018991925.1 Homarus americanus | reverse complement strand
GAGATATTAAAGTTGTCTAGCACTCAGGATGGAAGGAAACTCTAATGTGGTTTTCTTGTATAATATATAAGTTATATGATAGACAGTCTGGTGCTGGAGATGCTGTGTGGTGAGGGGCTGCTTGGTAGAGACGTGCGGTGAGTAGCTTGTTGAAGGAGGTAGATGTGGAGGAGCTTCGTTAGAGAAGATGTTGCCTGTTGCTGGCCTCCTGGTTGAATGAAATGTTAACAGCGTGGAGCTTGCTGGAGGAGATGTTGCTTGTTCAGGAAAATGGGCAGAATGAGAGTTGGTTGGTGAGGAAGCTCAGAGAAGGACATGCTCGCTGGCGGGAGCGAGGACCGCCAGGCAGGCGGAGGAGAGGCGAGGGTCGCCAGGCAGCGGCAGAGGAGGAGGTGTTGCTTGTTCAAGAAGATTGGTCAGACTGAATCTCAAGGGAGAGACAGAGCTTATATACCCAGCAGCAGCCGCTATGAGTCATGGTGGGAAAACCCGAGAAGTAGCCGGTGAATAGTTTCGTTGCAAAGATACGGTAACATCTGGTTGGTTGCTAGGGAAGGCGGCACATTGGAATGCGATAGCAGGTGGTGAGCTGCTACGCAGTTGTAGGCAGTTGTAGGGGAGAAGTCCACTACAATCTACTTTCCCGAAAAGTAGATAGATTTTCTACTTTTCGGGAAAGTAGATTATCGACTTTTCGGGGAAGTAGATTTTCGAATTTTGGGGGAAATATTACCTAATTTTGCGATGTAGATTATCATAGAAAACGGGAAATTTGTATCATAAAAAATGGGAAATATCTACTTTCCGGGAAAGTTGGTTATCTACTTTCGCGAAAAGTAGATAGATTTTCTACTTTTCGGGAAAGTAGATTATCGACTTTTCGGGGAAGTAGATTTTCGAATTTTGGGGAAATATTACCTAATTTTGCGAAGTAGATTATCATAGAAAACGGGAAATTTGTATCATAAAAAATGGGAAATATCTACTTTCCGGGAAAGTTGGTTATCTACTTTCCCGAAAAGTAGATAGATTTTCTACTTTTCGGGAAAGTAGATTATCGACTTTTCGGGGAAGTAGATTATCGACTTTTGGTGAAATATTACCTAATTTTGCGAAGTAGATTATCATAGAAAACGGGAAATTTGTATCATAGAAAATGGGAAATATCTACTTTCCGGGAAAGTAGATTATCGACTTTTCGGGGAAGTAGATGATCGAATTTTATGTGAAATATTACCTAATTTTGCGAAGTAGATTATCATAGAAAACGGGAAATTTGTATCATAAAAAATGGGAAATATCTACTTTCCGGGAAAGTTGGTTATCTACTTTCGCGAAAAGTAGATAGATTTTCTACTTTTCGGGAAAGTAGATTATCGACTTTTTGTGATATCAAACAAGGTAGTTTAGCAAGTGAACATTTGGACACCAGTGGTCTTGCTGACCCGAGGTATGAATATTTCAAAAAGGCTTTCCACCTATTCCCCTTCCTCCCCTCGCAGTCCCTCCTCTTCCTCCCCTCGCAGTCCCTCCTCTTCCTCCCCTCGCAGTCCCTCCTCTTCCTCCCCTCGCAGTCCCTCCTCTTCCTCCCCCTCCCTCTTACTCCCCTTCCCTCTTCCTCCCCCTCCCTCCTCCTCCCCCTCCATCCTCCTCTCCCTTCCCTCCTCCTCCCCCTTCCTCCTCCTCCATCCTCCTTCCTTCCACTCTCCCTCCTCTCCCTCCCCCTCCCTCTTCCTCCTCCCCTCCCTCTTCCTCCTCTCCGTCCTCACCGACCAGGGAGGAGATAGGAGGGAGGGAGGGAGGAGGACATCAGGGAGGAGATAGGAGGGAGGAGGAGGATGGGGACGGAGGGAGGAGGATGAGGGCAGGAAGGAGGAAGAAGATAATAAATAAATCATTTCCTTCAACTACATCAACATAAGACCTTAACAAACCTTCACTTTACAGTAATAGTTTTTATCATAACTTTTACTGATCTACTCTAAGTCTTCTACCCACAACACACAGTCATTTACTGCACCAAAAATACAGAATTTTATCTTGACACATTTCAGAAGGTTGACAGCATCCCTTTCTTTGGTTCTTTTGTTTCCTTGTCACCGAGTGTGAGCTCTTTCAAGAGAAGACTTGACCAACACTGGAGCGGGTTCAGGTACATTCAGGAGCCGGTGCATGCCCAGTACTTGCCAACAGTGTGTAACAGAGACGTGACCAATCCCTCAAGCGGCTACCGAGCCGATCAGTGGCGAAGAGGATAAAAACAAAACTGTACTGCACTGTACTGTACTGTACTGTACTGCACTGCACTGTACTGTACTGTACTGTACTGTACTGCACTGCACTGCACTGTACTGTACTGTACTGTACTGTACTGCACTGCACTGCACTGTACTGTACTGTACTGTACTGTATCTCAGCACAAGTGCAGTTACATTGAGATGATCACTTCATTAATACAGAACAATACTCTAATAGTTTACTGAGGTATTATTGGCTGGTTATATGCTGGTACAGTAATGTACAGTACACTACAGCATAACACTGATTGTATGTGAAAACAGCTATGAATGAATAAAGCTTGTACAATGGCAGCAAACAATGAACTAAGAGTGTCATGATGCAAGAGTTGGAGGAGATAGGCTGCTATATACATTAGCCAATCATAACATCCCGTGACAAGTAGTGGCCAATCATAACTCTCGAGCACTCTGAGCCTGCTCGGCATGTGTCCCTGTGCCGGAACATGATTCAAACACTCAGAAGTTTATTCCCATGCCCAGGCAGGACATATATTCTGGAAATGCATGTGATACAACTCTCGTAAATTTATTCGGATACGGTACCCGAGAGAGGGATTTTTCCTGTAATTTCGCAAAATATTAAATAATAAATAAAATTAAATAAATAAATAATTCCAGCCATTGGTGAGTTCCAGGGATCGAAGATTCTGGCTAACAGAGAAATTACCGTACTGAAGAAGGCTGATTATGGTGTTCAACTTGGTCTAAATCTCAATCTACTTTTGTACAGTAAGTACCATTGTAAAGATGTCCGAATAGGACGAAGTTATCTAAACATATATATTTGTTGGCAGTGAGTATAAGAGCATACAGTATAGTCTGGGTTTACGCGACTAATTTAACCCATGGAGGTCCACGTATAATGTGAAACACGTAAATACAATAACAGAATATAAATATGGGATTAATTGAAATAGAGACTGGGCCGACCACCAGACTACCCTTTCTCCAACACAATACGTACATTGTAGTAAAAATAATATCTTAATTTTATGATGGTATGCACACACAATTAATATTTAAGAGAAATATCAATAATATTATGTTTTTTAACACTTACGTTAGTAGAAGAGATGGCTGGGCACACAGGGATGGGGGGGGTTGGTTCCGAGGCAAAAGGCAGATTATTGGCCCTCACCTGTATCACTTGTATCACCTGTATCACTATCCACCACAGAGGCTAGCGGGGCCTCCTTGTCAAACCCCTCAAAGTCCATATCCTCACTATCACTGACTTGGGCTGGCTGTGGTGGGTAGCGGGTGAAGAACTCGGTAATGTTTTGTTGACTGGGCAAGCAAGGTTAAATAGACCAATCACAGCGCGCCGCAGAGAGGGTGCGTGGGTGGTAAGGATACATGGCCCAATCACAGTCCGCGACGTCATCGGCACGAATCTGACGTCAGCAGTGATGTCAGCGACCAGCAGATTGTCCACAGCGTGCCGCGTAAATTAAGGAATGTACCGCATAACTAATAATTGGTGCGTCTGGAAGGTGCCGCGTAAATGGCCAAACGCGTAAAAAATATCCGCATAAACCCAGACTATACTGAATAGAGAAATAAATCATTAAAAGTAAGAATTATCTATCGGAGAAACTTTATATAAAACATACAGTATACTCCATAACCTGTAACTAATTCCTGCAAATTATTAATAAAACTAAATTGTATGATTATGTAACTACAGTCAGTTCTGCTATAACGCGATAGTTGTGTTCTTGTAAAATATCGTGTTTAATAAAATCGCGTTATAGAAATAACCGGGCTTATGGAGAAAATAGGGTTAGGTGCAGATTACTACTCGAAATTGAAAAAAAATTAGTAGTTAGCCTAACACAAAGGATAGAACAGTCTAAATAAATGTTACATTCATATCTAATAATGAAATCATACAGTAAATGTTACACTTTACCTTGAAAAAATATGAATATAACTTGATGGGGGAGAAGGGTGATGTTGAGGTTGATAACATCGAGCTTCTCTTCAAGGGTTATCGCCTTTCTTTTACGATCATCACCGGGAGTACGATCACCAGAATGCTTCTTGGAGATATTCTTCTTTACCATATTCACAGTTAATACCACAAAATTGGAGAAATAGTAAGCAAAAATCGCGTTACAGCAAACAAGCGTTCGCGTTATACAAATATCGTTCCTCTATTCATAAATCATGTAAGAGCAAATTCGCGTTATCAAAACACTTGTTATAGCAGAACTCACTGTACTGTAATTTGAGAATAATATCCCTATCATACTTTCACCAGTCAAAGGCGTACTAAAATAAGAAGACAAAACATAACTAAAGTCGTCATATCCACTGGACCAAAATGAACTTGTCAGTCAAAATAATAATTTTATTTACAAAAAGTCCGAGTCATACAGTAAATAATTCATAATGTAATTTACCTAGTTCAAAATTCAACTTCCAGTAATAATTTTGGTCCTAACAAATTACAAAAATTGATATCAATTAAAAATGTAACAAATAAACACTTGTGATGAGCTACAGTGATCATGATGACACATACTGATGTTGAACTGAGAAAAAACACAGTAGTGTGTATGGTTGATGGGGGCAGTTCTTATGTACAGTAATCTATCTTTAGTCCACACAAACAAGTTTATTTCCTCAGTATAAGAGAACAACAGAATACTATATCATATTTACATCTGTTGAATATCTAAATATCTCACTGGGTACAGTGTCAACTAACAGACATCCCCTGATACAAGTTTGGCTGATGAATAAAAGAGTTGTTTTAAAGGACAATGATTTTCTTTATAATACACTTCAGTAAACTCTTCCTATTCGTGGGTTTGTCATTCACGATTTTGACTATTACCTGTAAGCAGAGGGTGGTTAGCTTAAGAGCCTTCCCACAGCTCAACCAGTCACTCCCACAGCATCTCCTCTCATTCCTCTCCTTTGTTTGTGCTCAACCACTGCCTGTGATGCAGCATCTCTTGTGTTAAAACTTAAGTGTTTCTGTGTGAAATGCCCCTAAAACACTGCCTAGTGTCAGTGGTAGTGATGCTAGTGGAGTGAAATGTTTAAGAGGCCAAGAAGAAACACCTAATAATAACAATGTTTTTCAAGAAAGAACAAGCCACTCACCCGGTTGATTCGTCTCTCTGACCTACTGCCGCTGCTGGTCCACCACCCACCTCTCCACCAACCACCACTGCATCACCCTCTTCCAACAGTGATTCTGATGACCTCCCTATGCTTCAGTAACCAGAATTCATTCTACTGTGCAGTACACTTCATCAGGCTCCAAACTTCCACATACAAAGGAGAGTAGTACAGTAATGGTTTATCATAAACACAATATAGATGCACTAAGGTAATATAAGTGCTAGTTGTGGTTTTGCCAATTCAAGCTATTCTTTAGAACCTAAACCCCACGAATAGCAAACATTCACTATAATGAATCAGTTACATTTTAACACCTATTTTCCATTAAACAAGGCAAGCCATTAACTGTAACATGGTCAATATAAATGTAGGACATTTGGTTTGGGCCAGGGTGGCTTGGCCCCTAACCTAACCGTGGCCACTGCAAACGTCCGCTCACCGTCAAAATAGCCACCCAAAATGTGCAGGCACACATCTATCACTATTGTAAGCTCGGAAAAAAACTACCGTACAGTTGGGGTCCGATGATTTTCCAGCTGAACATTCCTGTTGTCTCGCGAGGGTTGGTAGGCCTTAATGTGAGACATTTCGTACTTAATTTGGTAGGCCAAAATTAGCTATTTCATTGACAATATTGAAATACTTTGTTACAATACGGCTGGAGAATGTCAGTATATCTAGATAAGTTAAACTGTATGTTATATTAAATGTTCCACACACACTTTGGACTACAGTAACCATGGAAGTGGATGAGTTGCCATAGAGGAATGCATTATATGTTAGGCAGAATTAGTGGATATAGTAAAGGTAGAACATTATTTTGCAACTGAATTTTGAATCTGTATTTGTATTGCTGCTTCACTTTGGGCTAATGCCACATTATGTCCTTCTTCATCCTTAATGGAAAATATACCAAGCTGTTCCGAAACATCTGAACAGCTCCACAGTTTTGCATGCCGTCATAATCGAACCCATCCCAACGACGTTTTACCACATGGTCGATAATTCCCAGTTAATCTAATACGTACCGAGTTTCGTTTCAGAGTGCCGATCACTTGTTTCGAGCACGTGTGGCTAAACCCACACACGGTCAGGGCTACCAATGTGGTGTCAGTTTGTTTCGTACAGGAATTGTAACGGTAGTCTTTTTACCGAGTGTACAATACCTGTACAAAGT
This sequence comes from Homarus americanus, assembly GCF_018991925.1. Classification (NCBI taxonomy): domain Eukaryota; kingdom Metazoa; phylum Arthropoda; class Malacostraca; order Decapoda; family Nephropidae; genus Homarus; species Homarus americanus. The sequence continues at coordinate 7,530,042 of NW_024732867.1, read as the reverse complement.
TCATTATTTTAAATGTATTCTTTCTCTACCATTATTCACACAGTCCATACAGAACAGTACAGTGGTGAACTTGCATAAAAAAACAGCAAAGTTAACCAACAATTTCCCTCCATACTGTATATGTTATCACTTAACCTGACTCCTTCATATATCAGGTGATGCCTGTACACTTAATGTCACCAAGAAAAATATGCTGACATGTTAAACACATCCACAGCATCAACCTTGTTTCTTCTTGCTGGTGATAAGGAACCAAACACAACTCTACCTAATATAAACAGAACTGATTGTACAAATATTTTACACCTGAAAGGTTATTCACAAATATTCTATGTATTTGTGAAGTCACGGTACTGAAGCAATTATTTCATTCAATAGCAAAATTCTTTGTTTTACACACATACACACGCACACCAATACCGGTAAGCGACGCATAAAGGGACCGAGAAAAGTCGTTGGTTAGTGAATCAACGGTCATTGAAGCGATTAATCCCACAAGAACATAATAAATTCAGGGGTTAGGGACTGGCTACCTTCCCAAAACTCCCATTTATCCTTGATATAGGTATCTCTATACTGCTCACTGTCAACCAAGAAAATAAATCAGACATATAAAGTGAGAATAATAAGCCTAAATAAGCATTATAAAGCATACATTGAGACTTATTTACTAGTGTTGAGGATGGTAGAGACGGTCTAGAGAGGCAAGTTTAAGTCTCTGTTGCTCTTTACTGGTCCATCACCATTCTTACTGTTTCTTATTATGTTGTATTACACCTATTTATGCCTTATTATTCTGTATTACACTTTATTATGCTGTATTACACCATATTATGCCTAATTATGCTGTATTACACCATAATATGCCTTAATATGTTGTATTACACCTTATTATGCTGTATTACACCTTATTATGCTGTATTACACTTTATTATGCTGTATTACACCTTATTATGCTGTATTACACTTTATTATGCTGTATTACACCTTATTATGCTGTATTACACTTTATTATGCTGTATTACACCTTATTATGCTGTATTACACTTTATTATGCTGTATTACACCTTATTATGCTGTATTACACTTTATTATGCTGTATTACACCTTATTATGCTGTATTACACTTTATTATGCTGTATTACACCTTATCACATCACATCTAGTTGTCAAGCACAAGAGAAACTATCACTGGGGTGTTTAGGCATGACACTAAAACACTAAGACTGAAATAAAAAAAAAACACAAAGTCAGAGACACAAAGTAAGAGCAAAGAGCACAGATGGCAGGAATGAATCGGAGACAGTGAGCAGAGACCTCTGGTGGTAAGAGTTCTCACCGAGCGTCTGATTTCCAGGTATCAACAAAACTTATGGGGTATTTCCCCAATATGTAATCGTCAGTTATGTGAATTTCAGGTCAATAGGACGTCAGTTATGTGAATTGCAGGTCAACAGGACATCAGTTATGTGAATCGCAGGTCAACAGGATGTCAGTTATGTGAATCGCAGGTCAACAGGACGTCAGTTATGTGAATCACAGGTCAACAGGATGTCAGTTATGTGAATCGCAGGTCAACAGGATGTCAGTTATGTGAATCGCAGGTCAACAGGACATCAGTTATGTGAATCGCAGGTCAACAGGATGTCAGTTATGTGAATCGCAGGTCAACAGGACGTCAGTTATGTGAATCGCAGGTCAACAGGATGTCAGTTATGTGAATCGCAGGTCAACAGGACGTCAGTTATGTGAATCGCAGGTCAACAGGACATCAGTTATGTGAATCGCAGGTCAACAGGATGTCAGTTATGTGAATCGCAGGTCAACAGGACGTCAGTTATGTGAATCGCAGGTCAACAGGATGTCAGTTATGTGAATCGCAGGTCAACAGGACGTCAGTTATGTGAATCGCAGGTCAACAGGACATCAGTTATGTGAATCGCAGGTCAACAGGATGTCAGTTATGTGAATCGCAGGTCAACAGGACGTCAGTTATGTGAATCGCAGGTCAACATCACGTCAGTTACGTGAATCACAGGTCAACATCACGTCAGTTACGTGAATCACAGATCAACGTGACATCGGTTATTGGGTTCACCTGTATATGTGTGTGTGTATATAATAGGAATCAAAGTATTACTTGAGGAATATATCTATTATATACATTGGCTTTATGTCCCCTACTGTTAACTTTGTTTCAAATGTCATAAGTTTCTTGTGAGAAGAGTACAGTACAAGTGTAATTATTGGTTATCCTGTACCTGTATATGTGTGAACTGTAGGAAGGATTGAGGAATATATCTATTATATACATTGGCTTTATGTCCCCTACTGTTAACTTTGTTTCAAATGTCATAAGTTTCTTGTGAGAAGAGTACAGTACAAGTGTAAAATTATCCTGTACCGTAATGAACAATACTGTACAGGATTGTATTTATCCTAGTATATTTATCACTGACTTATACTCATTAAGTATTGAACATGTAATTGTAAAATTATAGTGGTGGCAGAGGAGGAGGAGGCGAGGGGTGGGGGAGGAGGAGGCTGGGGGGGAGGGGGAGGGGAAGAAGGGGAGGGAAGGAGGAGGAGAGGGAGGAAGGAGAACGTCAGGAGGAGGAGGAGAGAGGGAGGACGTCAGGAGGAGGAGGAGGAAGGAGAACGTCAGGGGAGGAGGAGGGGGAGGAAGGGAGGACGTCAGGAGGAGATAGGAGGGATGGAGGAGGGAGGGAGGAGGGAAAAGGAAGGAAGGAGATCGGAGAGAAGGAGGTCAAAAGGAGATAGGAGGGGAGGGAGGACGTCAGGGAGGAGATAGGAAGGACAGAGGAGGGAGGGAGGGAGGAGGAGGGAGGGGAAGGGAGGAGGAGGAGGAGGAGGAGGAGGAGGAGGGAGGAGGAGGAGGAGGAGGAGGAGGAGGGAGGAGGAGGAGGAGGGAGGGAGGGAGGAGGGAGGAGGGAGGTCAGGAAGGAGGAGGGGGAGGGAGGGAGGACGTCAGGGAGGAGAGGGAGGAAGGAGGACGTCAGGGAGGAGGAGAGGGAGGAAGGGAGGATCAGGGAGGAGGAGGGGGAGGAAGGCGTCAGGGGAGGAGGAGGAGGAAGGGAGGTCAGGGAGGAGGGGAGGAGGGAGGAGGAGGAGGAGGAGGAGGACGTCAGGGGAGGAGGGAGGAGGAGGAGAGGACGTCAGGGGAGGAGGAGGAAGGGAGGACGTCAGGGAGGAGGAGGAGGAAGGGAGGAGGAAGGAAGGGAGAATGTCAGGGAGGAGGAGGAGGAAGGAGGACGTCAGGGAGGAGGAGGGGAGGAAGGAGGACGTCAGGGGAGGAGGAGGAGGAAGGGAGGACGTCAGGGGAGGAGGAGGGGAGGAAGGGAGGACGTCAGGGAGGAGGAGGGGAGGAAGGAGGACGTCAGGGGAGGAGGGGGAGGGGGAGGACGTCAGGGAGGAGGAGGGGGAGGAAGGAGGACGTCAAGGAGGAGGAGGAGGAGGAGGAGGAAGGGAGGACGTCGGAGGAGGAGGAAGGAGGGAGGAGGAGTTGGAGGAAGGGAGGACGTCAGGGAGGAGGAGGAGGAAGTCAGGGAGGAGGGAGGGAGGAAGGGATGACGTCAGGGAGGGGAGGGAGGGGAGGAAGGAGGAGTCAGGGAGGAGGAGGGGGGGAGGGAGGACGTCAGGAGGAGGAGGAGGAAGGGAGGACGTCAGGGAGGAGGAGGGGAGGAAGGGAGGACGTCAGGGAGGAGGAGGGGAGGAAGGGAGGACGTCAGGGAGGAGGAGGGGGAGGAAGGGAGGACGTCAAGGAGGAGATACGAGGGAGGGAGGAGGAGAAGGAAGAAGATAATAAATAAATCATTTCCTTCAGCTACATCAACATAAGACCTTAACAAACCTTCACTTTACAGTAATAGTTTTTATCATAACTTTTACTGATCTACTCTAAGTCTTCTACCCACAACACATAGTCATTTACTGCACCAAAAATACAGAATTTTATCTTGACACATTTCAGAAGGTTGACATCATCCCTTCCTTTGGTTCTTTTGTTTCCTTGTCACCAGTAATATTAATCTATTGTTTACTAACTGTACAGACATATTTACAATTATATAAGGAACCATAACTACTGCATCATCAAATTCAAACACTTCTATAATTACTCTACACTGCAGCTCAAACTTTGCCTATTAATGTTATAACTATGACGCATCTCGGCTTTTATTCTATGTAATACACCGAGCTTTCTCACTACTATGGATCAACCTGTGTCTCTTCATATGACCAACCCGATTGAATGTTTTCCCACACTCAGGACACTCATGTGCTTTCTCACCACTATGGATCAACCTGTGTGTCTTCATACTACCAACCCGATTGAATGTTTTCCCACACTCAGGACACTCATGTGCTTTCTCACCACTATGGATCAACCTGTGTCTCTTCATACTACCAACCCGATTGAATGTTTTCCCACACTCAGGACACTCATGTGGTTTCTCACCACTATGGATCAACCTGTGTCTTTTCATATAACCAACCTGATTGAATGTTTTCCCACACTCAGGACACTCATGTGGTTTCTCACCACTATGGATCAACCTGTGTGTCTTCATACTACCAACCTGATTGAATGTTTTCCCACACTCAGGACACTCATGTGGTTTCTCACCACTATGGATCAACCTGTGTCTCTTCATATCACCAACCTGACTGAATGTTTTCCCACACTCAGGACACTCGTGTGGTTTCTCACCACTATGGATCAACCTGTGTCTCTTCATATTACTAACATGACTGAATGTTTTCCCACACTCAGGACACTCGTGTGGTTTCTCACCACTATGGATCAACCTGTGTCTCTTCATATCACCAACCTGACTGAATGTTTTCCCACACTCAGGACACTCGTGTGGTTTCTCACCACTATGGATCAACCTGTGTCTCTTCATATTACTAACATGATTGAATGTTTTTCCACACTCAGGACACTCGCATGGTTTATACTCACATTTGTTCAGCGTTGTTTCACAAGTCTGATTTTCTTTCAATATTTCTTTGTTTTTTGAGCCAGTACTTTCAGTCAATGTGTGAACACCTAAACCTGTTAATGTCTCTTTCTTCCTGGCCTGAACTTGTTTATTATTACTCTTGTGTGTTGGTTCATAATTTACTTGTATATTTCCTTCCATGTACAAGTCATCTCTTTTTAATCTGCAGGTTTTTGTGTCACTGTTCACTTTGACAAAATAATTCCCAGAGTGATAACTTTTTTCTTTACTTTCTAAATCATCAACAAATGTTTTTGTGGCCATAAAACTTTGACTTAAGTCTTGTCCACCATTTTTGTTTTCTTCAGTTGATATAACAGTACACTGTGCCTCAGCTTCCTCCCCACACAGCCTGGTGACAACACTGGTGGATTTGTTGCTGGATGAATGCACCAGGGGCTGATTTTTATCCTGATACCCTAAGGGAAAATCAGTGTTAGAAACAATACCCATAAATCATATAAAATACCTGAGGTATAACACACACTTATGTACAGTTCACCGTATGTATCTTGTGCTGTGCTGCACTGTACTACACTATAGTGTACTGTACTGCACTGCACTGTACTGCACTGCACTGTACTGTACTGTACTGTACTGTTGTAAAGACCACAGTCGTACATGTTAGTTAACGTAAAATCAGGCGATTCATATTATGCTCTATAGCCCACAAAACATGTAGCTATGACTTCTTCATTGAGTCCCCTATCTGAGGCGTTCATTTTCTCATCATTACAGGACGTCTGAGTCCTCCATTTCTCTCAATCTCAGAGAGCACCCGAGACTTCATCATTCCTCAGTAAAACGACACAAAATTTGAAATTGCAAATGCAGTTGCATATGTTAAGGCAAACTAGATATCTCTGATTACAGATGAAACATTCAAGGTCCCTTGTGAGTGATATTGAAAGCTCCATATATCTTTTTTACTTTTATCCTCTTCACCACTAATCGGCTCGTTAGCCGCTTGGGCGATCGGTCACGTCTCTGATTACTTTTCCTTTTCTTTTATCCTCTTCACCAAAAGATCGGCTCGCTACCCACCCGGGCGATCGGTCACGCCTCTGTCACACACTGTTGGCAAGTACTGGCCATGCACCGGCTCCTGAATGTACCTGAACCCGCTCCAGTGTTGGTCAAGTCTTGTCTTGAAAGAGCTCACACTTGGTGCCGTCACAACACTTTCTGGTAAATTGTTCCAGGAGTTCAAAACCCTCACTCCGAAAAAGTTTGCCCTCACAGTTTTCTGGACTTGCGGCTTCTTCAATCTTGAGCTGTGACCACTTGTGGGGCGAGCGTCCGCCAGCCCCAAGTAAGGACACTCGACTGAGTAGTGCCCCTTGAGATGCTTATACACCTCAACTAGGTGTATAACCATGAGTTTCCAAATGCTACTGAAGTTAGATTATTTTGATGCCAAAACATCAGAGAATCTGATGTTTGTAGTTTAGTTAGAGCCAGTTGTCTATTTAAGAAAGTCATTAATATCCTGAAAAGATTGTCAAACTCAAAATCTCCAAGACCTAACGGCTCCCCAGGAAGAGTTCCTTGTTGTTGTTTTGCGGTTTCCGGAAAAGTAGAGTTGTTAGTGTGTGTATTTGACGTTCATTTCACTTTTTCCTGACAAGCTCAATCTCTGATTAGATTATAAAAATAGACATAAGAAATTCACCTGACCCATGACACTCATTTTCATAGTTGAGTGTACAGCGACTGAGTTGTATAGAATTTCTGTCGTTGGTGAGATTAGCCTTTCCGGCATGCCTGCATAGGCCGGAACTCCCCGAAGCCCGTATATAAACGAATGCACGAAGAAGACTCACACGCTCGTGACTCTTCCTCAACACATCTCCAGGTATGTGAACGGTTGTTTGCAGACGCCATGTTTAGTCAGTTTAACTCAGTCGAATTTTGTGAATATCAGTGTTCATGTTTTAACATAGTGAAATGATCATATGCCAAGTATAATTTAAATAAAGTAAGTATTATCTGTATTGTTGCCAGATGTATAGTTATGTGCAGTTGAGTTGGACATTTACACGCTCGTGACTCTTCCTCAAAGCATCTCCAGGCACTGTCTGTGTTGTCACCACTAGTGAGGGTCGGTAGCTGCCTATGGGCAAGATGGTCTTTGAAGGATGTCTTTAATATGGCAAAGACAATGCATCGAGTCTACCCCGGGCGCTACTAGCGAACGAGCTTTGGCTTTTTTGTGTAGTAAACAACCCGTGCGACCAGTGCACTCAGTCTTGTCCGGTTCATTGATCTTGGTTATATGTATTAAGCAGTGTTGGTATCCATGATTGTGGATAATTAGCAAAAATATAGTTATCCCATGTTGAGTATTGACCCAAAAATATTGGTATTACCAGTGATAACATTTGTTATAGGGGTTGTGAGTCCATCACTCATGCGTACTACCAACTGAGTCCTACCTATTATTGTTAAACCTGATTGGGGATAATTAACAGACATAGTTATCCCATGTTGAGTATTGACCCATAAATATTGAGATGACCAGTAATAATGTTGTTTTATGGGTTGTGGCCTTCATATGTACTACCAACTGAGTTCTAGTTAGAGTGCCATGTTGTTCATTCCCAAATAACATGATGTGCTAACTAATAACTTAGTTTGGGGTATTGTCAAGTGTGTCATATAATCATCTACATTGACAATGAAATAATAGGGATGAGTGTGTAATGTTATAACCATGAAATGAAGATCTATTTTGCTACTCGTAAAGTAAGACCTAAGTGGTGCAGTCTTGTCTGAGTGTACTTAATTAACATCTTGTTCACTCCTTATGTTAATAGATATTGAATTAGTAAACTACGAGTATCGTCGCTCTATTCCTTCTACCCGTTGGTTCTCAGGAAAAAACTATTGTAACTCACGTGCCTAGAAGCTCGCTAGCAAGCTACCTAACAGTTCAATGATATGTTATATTCTAATAAAAGTCTGGGTGGTTGCAGACTACCGTGGTAAGTGTACTAAGTGTTATAGTAAGAATGACTTGGGTTTTCTCAGACTAATCCATGGTATAGAACATAACTTAAGCGGGATAATAAATTGAAAGAAAGAAAGGATATAAAGTTTAGAAAATACAATAATATATATGACTAAGATATAAATATTGAAGAATAGAATAAATATAAAGTCTAAAAAAGAGCCTCCTTACACTGGTCTGTACTGTACTATACTACAGACGGGCAAGGGGTGACCTAGTTGAGGTGTATAAGCATCTCAAGGGGTCCTACTCAGTCGAGTGTCCTTACTTGGAGATGGCGGACGCTCACCCCACAAGGGGTCACAGCTCAAGATTGAAGAAGCCCCAAGCCCAGAAAACTGTGAAGGCAAACTTTTTCGGAGTGAGGGTTGTAAACTCTTGGAACAATCTACCAGACAGTGTTGTGACGGCATCTAGTGTGAGCTCTTTCAAGACAAGACTTGACCAACACTGGAGCGGGATCAGGTACATTCAGGAGCCGATGCATGCCCAGTACTTGCCAACAGTGCGTAACAGAGACGTGACCAATCGCCCAAGCAGCTAACGAGCCGATCTTTTGGTGAAAAGGATAAAAGAAAAGGAAAAGTAATCAGAGACGTGACCGATCGCTCAAGCGGCTAACGAGCCAATCAGTGGTGAAGAGGATAAAAACAAAAAAACAAAACTGTACTGTACTGTACTGTCCTGCATTGTACTGTGCTGTGCTGCACTGCACTGCAATGTACTGTACTACACTGCACTGTACTGCACTGCACTGTACAGTACTGTATCTCAGCACAAATGCAGTTACATTGAGATGATCACTTCATTAATACAGAACAATACTCTAATAGTTTACTGAGGTATTATTGGCTGGTTATATGCTGGTACAGTAATGTACAGTACACTACAGTACGGTAATACAGAGGAAACAGCACAAGAAGCTCCTGCAGGACTTGAAGCAGAAGAGGGCGGAGTCGAGGAGGAACGGGGACAGGTGTACATGGGTTATACTCAGGGGGAGGGTAGTGGAAACAAGTGTGCCGACACAGGGCCAGGGGGCAGCAGTGCACCCTCCACCCACTCAACCCCCCCACCCAGGAGGCAGCACCAGCTCAGCCTACCGGACAGGAGGGGACGAGCGCCGTGTAAACAATGACATTTCTAACCACACCCTGCAAAATACAGTTTACTTAGCAAATGCTGCAGCTTCTGAGAATGTGGGGGGAGCGGGTTTATTACTAAGAGCAGAGACATTACCGAGAACAAATTCTGGCTTGAATGTCATGTACACTAATACTGACACGTTCCTTGATAAGAGAGAGGAGTTTGAAACACTACTAAGAGTACACCAACCAGATATTGTAGGAGTTGTAGAACTGTTGTACAAGAACAGGAGAATCGACCCAGAGGAATGTGAGTTCAGTATTGCTGGATATGACTCATTTACGAACCTATCTCAAGAATCCTGCAGGAGGGGTGTGGTTATCTACGCTAGGCAAGACCTTAGAGCCAGCAAGGCGAGGGTACAGGGAGAGGATGTTTTTGAAGAGTCCAAGTGGTGTAAAATTAAATTAAAAGGAGGGGACTTACTTATCGTCGGATGTATCTACAGATCCCCAAACTGTGGCCCACTAAATCAAAGGAACTTAAGAACCTTAATAAACAATGCGGAGATGCTCAACCCTAGCCACCTCCTTATCATGGGGGACTTTAACTATGGCGACATCGACTGGAGAAACGAGTCCACCCCGAATGACTTGAATAACCCAGTTACTCTTTTCGTAGAAACTCTGAGAGATAATTTTCTGTTCCAACATGTGAGAGACCCGACACATTACAGAGGGGAGCAAACACCCAAGCCACTTGACCTCATCATAACAAACGAGGATGGTATGGTGGCCAAACTGGAACACCTTGCCCCAGTTGGCACCAGTCACCATACAGTGTTGTCATTCAGATTTAACTGTTACCTAGTTCAAGATAAGGCCAGGCCAAGGTGCAAATACTACAAGGGAATTTACAATGGGATGAGGGAAGAGATGAGGGGTATCAACTGGCCTGACTTATTAAGGTACAAAAACGCAGACACTACGCTGAATATCATAACTAGTAAAATGACCCATTTGATCGATAAATATATACCCAAGACCAAACCCAGTGCTTCTAAGAATACGAGGGGATCACTACAAATGAACCATGCGGCGGTCAACAAAATTAAGAATAAAACCCAGAAATTCAAGATGTGGGTTGGGTCAAACGATGAGCAAGACAGGAGGATGTATGCAAGAGCCAGAAACCAAGCAAAGATAGAGTGTAGGAGGGCTGAAAAGGAGTTCCAGAGGCTGGTTGCACGCGAGGTCAAGTCAAACCCAAAGGCATTTTACCGCTATGCAAAGTCGAAATTGAAAACGCGCGTAGGAGTATCAGACCTGAGGCTTGAAGATGGTAGTTACGCAGATTCTGACCAGAATAAAGCTGAGGCATTGAACAGCTTCTTTTCCTCAGTGTTCACAAGAGAGGATGCAACTAACCTTCCTGCGTTTGAGGACAGACGGTTCGACACAACACTGACCCACATTGTGTTCACAGAAGAGGGTATTAGAAATAAACTGTCCAGGCTAAAGGTCCATAAGAGTCCCGGACCTGACATGGTGCATCCTAGAGTGCTAAGAGAGCTGTGTAACGAGCTTGCAGAGCCCCTGAAGATCCTGTTTTGTAAATGCCTGGATGAACAAATGGTCCCCAGTGAATGGAAAGTGGCTTATGTGAGTCCTATCTTCAAGAAGGGCGATAGTCACTCCACGAACAACTATAGACCGGTGAGCCTGACCAGCATAATATGTAAAGTACTTGAGAGTATTATCAGAGATGCCGCGATGGAACATCTACTACGAAACAACCTTGTAAAAGATTGCCAACACGGTTTTATGCCGGGGCGCTCTTGCTTAACACAATTGCTCAAGGTATTGGATATTTGGACCCATATTCTGGAACGGGTTGGTAATATCGACAATATTTACCTAGATTTTGCCAAGGCTTTCGACAGTGTACCCCACGAAAGGCTGAAAATCAAACGGGAAGGGTACGGAATTCGGGGAAATGTCCTAGCGTGGATAGAAGACTTTCTACATGACCGCAAGCAGTGTGTGGTGATTAATGGCATGAAAACGTCATCTTACCTGTAACAAGTGGGGTACCACAGGGCAGTGTATTGGGCCCGCTGTTGTTTGTTTGTTTCATAAATGACATGCCTGACGTTGTACACTCCTCCGATGATGGCAAGTTATTTCGGGAAATTAAGAACCAAACGGACTGTGAAGAGCTGCAGAAGGACCTCTGTGGGCTCCAGGAATGGTCGAAGAAATGGCTGCTGAGATTCAATGTCACGAAGTGTAAGAGGATGCACCTGGGGCGTACCAACGGTAAGGAGGCGTATTATATGTCCCAAAGGGATGAAGAAACTGCACTAGTTGAGACTGAATGTGAGAAGGACCTAGGTGTGTATGTTGACAATGAGCTGAAGTTCTAGGGCCATTGTGAGAAGAAGGTAAATCAGGCAAATAAATTATTGGGTCTTATAAGAAGGTCGTTCAGATATCTAGACGGTACTTTCAGTCAATGTGTGAACACCTAAACCTGTTAATGTCTCTTTCTTCCTGGCCTGAACTTGTTTATTATTACTCTTGTGTGTTGGTTCATAATTTACTTGTATATTTCCTTCCATGTACAAGTCATCTCTTTTTAATCTGCAGGTTTTTGTGTCACTGTTCACTTTGACAAAATAATTCCCAGAGTGATAACTTTTTTCTTTACTTTCTAAATCATCAACAAATGTTTTTGTGGCCATAAAACTTTGACTTAAGTCTTGTCCACCATTTTTGTTTTCTTCAGTTGATATAACAGTACACTGTGCCTCAGCTTCCTCCCCACACAGCCTGGTGACAACACTGGTGGATTTGTTGCTGGATGAATGCACCAGGGGCTGATTTTTATCCTGATACCCTAAGGGAAAATCAGTGTTAGAAACAATACCCATAAATCATATAAAATACCTGAGGTATAACATCTTGTGCTGTGCTGTGCTGTGCTGCACTGCAGGGCTGCCGTAATTCCGGCTGTGTTTTACCAAACACTCTGATTGGTTATCTTCCTCGCGTTGTGACTGGCTACGAGACCATGGCATCAAAAAACGTTTTCTTTGTTAAATGCGATACATATATAGGATACCAGTAACAATTTTTTTCCTTTTTACTATTATTATGCATATATATAGTATGAAGTATTGCACAATATATTCTTTAAACAACTTTAAAATTAGGTGGAGCAGTACAGTATCATATTGAATACAAGAGATAAAAAGGGTTCAAGAAGTAGAAAATGGAATGATACCACGAGTGACTATCATAGAAAATGCATTGTTAAAAAGGATAACTATTATAATGTATAATGTTAAGTGTCTGATAAAATAACAACAAATAAAGAGCTAACAGTAAAAGATGGATGGGTTCGCTTTGCTGGCCAGGTTCCCCTCCACCCCAATACTTCCTGGACCCCTCCCATATTCCTGGATCCGTCCCTGGAACCCAAACATGGAACAGGAAGTAATGACCGTCTTGTGTTCCTAGTAGACGTCATCCTCTCGTGCTAACTCATCATAAAGCAGTATTGCTAAACTATCAATTATAAAATGAAGGAAATAAAATAAAATACCTTCATAATTATTCTAAATCATTTGTATTTTTCATTTGACCCCAACAAAGACCTAATTAACAATTTCGGTATTTTGGATACAGTGACGTCACGGTCTACCGACTACATCATCGAATATCATTTTTTACTGTCCAGCAGACGAATTTCCGTCAAACAGCAGCACTGCACTGCACTGAACTGGACTGGACTGGATTGTACTGTACTGTACTGTACTGTGCTGTATTGCATTGCACTGTACTGCACTGTACTGTACTGTATCTCAGCACAAGTGCAGTTAAATTGAGATGATCACTTCATTAATACAGAACAATACTCTAATAGTTTACAGAGGAGAGGTTTACTGGGGTATTATTGGCTGGTTATATGCTTACTTTACTTTTTTACTTTTATCCTCTTCACCAAAAGATCGGCTCGTTGGCCGCTTGGGTGATCGGTCACGTCTCTGTTACGCACTGTTGGCAAGTACTGGGCATGGACCGGCTCCTGAATGTACCTGAACCCGCTCCAGTGATGGTCAAGTCTGGTCTTGAAAGAGCTCACACTCGGTGCCGTCACAACACTCTCTGGCAGATTGTTCCGAGAGTTCACAGCTCTCACTCCGAAAAAGTTTGCCCTCACAGTTTTCTGGACTTGCAGCTTCTTCAATCTTGAGCTTTGACCCCTTGTGGGGCGAGCGTCCGCCAGCTCTAAGTAAGGGCACTCGACTGAGTAGTGCCCCTTGAGATGCTTATACACCTCAATTAGGTCACCCCTTGCCCGTCTGTAGTATAAGCTAGGCAAGTTCAGACGCTCCAATCTCTCAGGGTAGCTGAGGTGCCGAAGGGCAGGCATCAGTCTGGTGACCCTCCTTTGGACATTTTCAATCAACTGACAATCCCTAGAATATCTCAGGAATCAGACAGGGTGACAGTACTCCAAGCGGTGAAGCACCTCGCTCTTGAAAATCGCTATGAGAGACAGACCATCTAGATTTCTGAACGACCTTCTTATAAGAACCAATAATTTAGTTGCCTGATTCACCTTCTTCTGACAATGGCCCGAGAACTTCAGCTCATTGTCAACATACACACCTACTGTAGGTCCTTTTCACATTCAATCTCAATTCAGGCAACTTCTTCATCCCATTGGGATATATGATACCTGTTCTGAAAGTTTAGTCAATATCCACTCAAACAATTTCTAATTATTTTGTGAACAAAAAGATGGATGAAAAGAGACCACTGTGCCTTGCATCACAATATGATCATAAAATAGTGGACAAGAGAAAAATATCTTACTGTTAGGTGCCTTCTCAGAAGATTTCCATCTAAAGGTTTCTCTGGACAATCCAAGTTCCAAGCCATACTCATCTCCATACCAAACCATCAACTCAGCACCTCTGAAACATAAGTTACACATTCATTCAACTGCTACTTTGAGGTTTGGGAAAGTCATTAATAAAATGAATAGGCCTGTATAAAGCTGACAAGCAAAAAGAAACAAGGGATTAAGATGTACTTAACGAATGGCTTTTTCCTTTTTCTCACATGATATCATGTAAATAACATAAGTTACTACAGTATTTTCTCAATTTAATGAACTAATTCAAGCCAACCCTTTCTGTTAAATCGAAACTTCCACTAAATCGAATTTACGATATTTTTGCTCGATTTAGCAAACTATTTCACTAAATAGTGCGTGATTCCGTTAAATTCCAAGCCAAATGAGCTGCTTGACGCATGGGGTTTGTTTACATCTGTTCAATCTGTATCCTGCCACCAAAGTGTGTGTTGTTCACTGCTACATCTTGATCAACTAACTATTATACTTAGCCATCAGGTCGAAAGTCTCCCAGAAATCTGAGAAAGGAAGTGGTGTGGGGGAGAAAGTCAAAAGAGTGTGGCTATCAACTGGAAAAAAAGTTTGGAAATAATAGAAAAATTTGAAAATGAACACCGAACCCCCTAGTTTAAGGTAAGCCATGAATAATGTTTCTAGTGGCTCTATGTACAATGAAAGACAAAAGTCGTGTCGTGAAATTTAGTGAAAATGTATGCCTTAAGGCTACACTTTTGGTGCTCTCTGCCTTGTGGTGGGGCTCTCAAAATGTTTCACGAGTTATATTTAATCTTCGGACAAAACCTCGACACGACTTTTGTCTTTGATTGTACATACAGTATCATGTGTCTGAGGTGTCTCTGTAGATGTGAGCATATTAACAGAATTAATCTTGATTTAGTTTACTAGTTCACTAAATCGAGAGAAAAATAATGGATAAAATTCCTTCCGCTGAATCGAAAGTTCGTTATATCGGATTCTGTTAAATCGAGAGTACAGTGGTCCCTCGGTTAACGAACGCCTCGATTAACAAAATTTCGGTTAACGAATTACCTTCCATAAGATTCTTCACTTCGGTTAACGAAAAAATTTTGGTTAACTAATTCCTTATGAATTTTTCCCAACATGTTTTCGCTTGCATTTGGCTGTTCACCAGCTGTAGTATTAGTCCGCCAATACAGTAATCGGTTCTAGGGCTTAAATTCCTTATCGTTTTAGTAAATATCAAGAAGGTTGTACTATTCAATAATTTTAAAAGTTTTATATTACCTCGGTAAATTTTTTAGTCATTTAAACAATTATTGAACATAATTCAAGTACTGTATAGGAAACTAGTTTTTATGTGCGCCAAACAGCCACTCAACACACCAAGCTTGGTGTCAGTTTGTTTATAGGTTCAGAGGAAGGAGCATCTTGTTTGAGACTCTTCAACATAAATGCTTTTTTTGTTTCCAGTCAAATTATTGGTCATTTTGAAATATAATTTACATATTGATAATATATAGCACACTGCACTGTTTATTTAAAGAAATTTTTCTTTATTTACAGCAATAAAATTTAAAATTTCATTGTTGAAATCGAATCCAGCATGGCTCCAAAGAAATCGAGGAAAGTTATTTCAATCCGGGTAAAGCAGGAAATTATCAAGAAACTTGAACAGGGCATTAGAACAAATGTGCTTAGTAAAGACTATGGCATGTCGGCATCAACTGTGTCGACAATTCTTGCACAGAAAGACAAGTTTAAGGAAGTGAAAGTGAGAGACAAATCTACCAGACTGTTTAAAGGTAGATCCCTAATAACAGAAACAAAGAGGTTACTTCTCATTTGGATCAGGGAAAAGCAAATGAAAGGTGATTCAGTTTCTACAGAATTTATTTGTGAAAGAGCCAGGGAGATTTACAAACATTTAAAGGAAGATCAACCTGGTTCTTCTGGCACAGAGTTCGAAGATTTTAGGGCCAGCAAGGGCTGGTTTGAAAAATTTAAGAAAAGAAGTGACATTTTCAGTGTTATTAGGCATGGTGAGGCTGCAGGTGCAGATAAAGAAGCAGCAGCAAAGTTTGTAGTGGACTTTAACAAACTGGTGGATGAAGGAAATTATCTTCCACAGCAAGTGTTCAATGTGGACAAAACTGGGCTGTTTTGGAAGAAAATGCCCAAATGAACATTCATCACCAGAGATGAAGCCTCTTTACCTGGGCATAAACCCATGAAAGACCGTCTCACTCTATTGTTTGGTGCCAATGCTTCAGGGGATTTCCGATTGAAGCCTATGCTTGTCTACCACTCTGAGAACCCCAGGGTGTTCAAACAACAAAAAGTGGTAAGAGGAAAGCTTGGAGTTTATTGGAAGTACAACTGTAAGGCATGGGTGACAAGACAGCTCTTTAAAGAATGGGCTGATGAGGTGTTTTGCCCTTCTGTCAAGAGCTACCTAACCACCAATAAACTCCCTTTAAATGCTCTTCTCCTTATGGATAATGCCCCTGGTCAAGACCCTGAACTTGCCAGCACTTTGGAGGCTCAAGTTGAGTGTCAAAGTGTTGTTTTTGCCTCCCAACACTACATCAATCATGCAGCCAATGAACCAGAATGTGATCAGCAACTTCAAGAAGTTGTACATGAAGAAAATGTTCAGGAAGTGTTATCAGGCAACTTCCACTGATCCTGAACTAACACTGAAACAGTTCTGGAAGACACAATTCAACATCCTGGAGGCTGTAAAATTGATTGTGTCATCATGGCGAGAAGTCTCCATTAGATCCCTCAATTCTGCATGGAAAACACTGTGGCCATCCGCAGTCCATGATTTTGAGGAAGAAGCAGAGTTGGACAAGGAGATTGTGTCCATTGGTCAGCCATTGGGCCTCGAAGTGGAGGAGGATGATGTGGAAGAGCTTGTGATGTCTCCTGAAGACTTGCAGCAACTGGATGAGATGTTAGAGGCTGACAGCGGTGAGGAGGAAAGGGAAAGTGATGACCATATGTCTACTTCAGATTTGAAAGATGTTGTTCACTACTGGGATAAGTTCAGGAAACTGGCTTCAAGGCACCCAGATGTGGAAACAACAGAACCTATTTTGTGTAATGTTGAAGACAGAATGGTCTCCTTCTTCAGACATCAGTTAATGATGAGGAGAAATGCCCAACAACCAAAAATTGACAGTTTTTTTACTAAAAGGCATCGGGAAACAGCTGCTACCTCTCAGCCTTCCACTTCAAGAATGAGAGAGGATGTTCCTGCTGGAGAATCTGTCGGTCCAGAGGTTCCTGACATTTTCATGGAAGGTGACTCACCTTCCAAGAAGCTGTAAAATGCTTCTCCTCCTCCACCTCTCACTTCAAATTCACATCAGCATCATCATCCAGGAGCCTTCTACATACACACCTCAAAGTAAGTGTACTTTACTGCATTTTTTTTTTACTTTAGGTAATTTTCGGTGAGCTGGAACCAATGGTTTCGGTTAACGAACAACCTTCTGGAACGAATTGTGTTCGTTAACCAAGGGACCACTGTATACTGTACTTATTAAAGAACTGGAAATTAATCCTGAAATCCCATTTTATGACCACAAGGCATGTGGTTGACTCACAGTTACACAGTTTGCCAGGTTTCACAACAAAACAGTTGGCCCAAGTCACCAAGTAAAGTTGTCCTTCAGATTTAACTGTTTCTTGGTTCATGACAAAACCAGGTCCAGTTTCAACCATTACAAAGGAAATTACGACAGGATGGGGGAGATGAGAAGTATACACTGGCCTGACTTACCAAGGATTAAGAATGCTGACACTACGTTCAATATCATAGCTAGTAAAATGAACCATTTGATTGAGAAATATATACCCAAGATCAAACCCCGTGCCTCTAGGAATACAAGGCGGCCGATACATATGAACCACGAGGCGGTCGACAAGGTAAAGAAGAAAACTCAGGATTTCGAGACATGGGTTAACATAAATGATGAGCAAGACAAGTGGATGTATGCAAGAGCTAGAAACCAAGCAAAGGCAGAGTGTAGAAGGGCTGAAAAGGAGTTCCAGAGGCAGAGTGCAAGCGAGGTCAAGTCAAAACCAAAGGCTTTTTACCGCTACGCAAAGTGGAAATTAAAAACACAAGCAGGCATATCGGACCAGAGGCTTGAAGAAGGTAGTTATGCAGATTTTGACCAGGTAAAGAAGGAAGCATTGAACAAATTCGGCTAACGGAGATATTACCGTATTCAGGAGCCAGTGCATGCCCAGTATCTGCCAACAGTGTGTATCAGAGACGTGACCGACCGCCCAAGTGGAGAATGAGCCGATCAGTGTCTAAGAGGATAAAAGTAAAATGAGTAAAAGGGAAGCTAAAAGACTACCCGGTTGACTTAAATCTGGGCATCACTTGTATGTGTACTCTTATCTCCAGTGCCTCATGGAAATGAGAGGAGGCAGTGGGGGGTGGGGAGTCAAGGGTGCCACCAACAGGGCTGCCATAACATCCAATCCACAATAGAGAATTTGGCGTTGCATCATAAATTGCATATTTGATAATAAAAATGTTTCTTTCTTATACATTTAACCTGATAGTGTGACACAACTGAACTATGGTTTGCTAAGTCTATACCAAACAGCTGCTCTCTCAACTATTTTTGCTCACACCAAGTTTGTATTACAGTACAGTAAATATGTGGCATCCATGTCTTGATTGATTTGATTGCCAATTAATCCCTTTACTATGATGTTTTCTTTTAGTCTAACTACCGCCAGATGGTTTTATTCAGCTAAGGGACGTTCCATCTCATAGTCGAGGGTTTAAACAAAACTTTGCTGTTTCTACAAGATATAGATTCAAACATCCATAATCCATTTGCTCCTAAATGCAAAGGAACACCTTACTTACAACATGAGTTCATCTTATTGTAACCTTAGTATTTTCATCTGTTAGCACAAGACATTATTCTGTATTGTAAAATCTCCCACCCCATATACTACGCACTTCCCTCTCCCCTCCCCACAGAAAGACACCTACCCTGACACACCCGTCTTCTCTCGCCTTCTGCTCACAAACGAATGATTCAAATTCACACTTCGGAGTTCGTGGTTCACACCTCAAGGAGACAGAGGAGTGACAACACTAAGTGGTAAATGCAGGAGTGGACCCAACTGTAACCTCTGGCTATTGTTCACCATAAATGACCAAAAGAAATGCATGAATTTTAACTCCTCGAAAAATTTTACCCACCTACTTTTGACAAAAAAATTTCATCATAGCTCAAACTGTGGCTCCTATATGACTTTTGTCGTGCATTTCTACACTCCATCAACTATTGCTTATGAATCCATAACACAAAAACTGATTTTGGGGAAGGAGAGCATCAGGGGAGGGCAACACTGGGGGCTAAGTGGGCGATGGCTTTACAAGCCATAGGTTTATTCTTATTAATCAGGAACATTCCATTACTGTACTTTTCCATGGAAGCCAAACGCCTTTTCCAATACAGTGGTCCCTCGGTTAACGAACACAATTCGTTCCAGAAGGTCGTTTGTTAACCGAAAATTTCATTAACCGAATCCATTGTTTCAATGGCATATTGGGTAATTGGTTCCAGCTCACCGAAAAGTACATACAAAGTAAAAAAAAAAATGCAATAAAGTACACTTACTTTGAGGTGTGTATGTAGACGGCTCCTGGTTGATGATGATGATGAGAATTAGAAGTGGGGTGGAGGAGAAGGGAAAAGAGAAGGAAGTGGGGATGGAAGAGAAATCACCCCATGCTTGATGCTGTCACTTCACCAATAAAATTTTAAGTTCACTAGGTGTAATTCAAGATTATTTTCTTTAAATCAACACTGCACTGCACTACCCGGTATATATTGTCAATATGTTAAATAAATTTCAAAATAACCAATAATTGTACTGTAAAAACGTAAAAATACTCTGTGTTCATGAGAACAATAACCAAGATGTTTCCTCCACTGAACAGAGATACAAACTAACGCCTTGGTGGGTGAGTGAATTGGCTGATGGGTGCACCAAAAACTAGTTCACTGTGCTGCAATTCTGTTAAATAAGTGTTAAAACGACTAATAATTTTAATATAAAACTTGGAAAAATATTGAATAGTACAACTTTCTCAATAATTATTCCAATGGAAACGAATAAAAGTCCTAGAACCGATTACTGTATTGGCGGACTAATCTTCCAGCTGGTGAGCAAGCCAAAACATGTTGACATGTTTTCATAAGAATTTCGTTAACCGAATTTTTGTTCATTAACCGAATTGAAGATTCTTGTGGAAGGTAATTCATTAACCGAAATTTCGTTAACTGAGGCATTCGTTAACCGAGGGACCACTGTAGACCGATAGTTAAAGTAGTACTGTATTTGTGGTTTTAGTCATTGTACTTGCTTTCCATATACTGTATGTAACTCTGCAAATATTGACCACATACTGTACTTAATGTGTTCACAATACTGGAAGTAAAAACAGTACAGTACTGTACTGTATACTGTATTCAAAATGGCTGTTACATTGTTAAAGGTTTTATTCAGTATACCAGGAAAATTTCTCCAATAATCCAGAAATTTGCATTATGTAGAGACTCTAGACCAACCTTCCCCTTATTTAGTCCACATTATTAGGGATTTACAGTACAGTGGGGTATGCTATAACGAACGTAATTGGTTCCAGAACCTCGTTCGTTATAGCATTCGTTCGTTATAGGATTAATCCGTTCCAGGCCCCCAAATACAACCACTTAACACTGAAAAAATTCTGTGGAAAATGTAAAAAATACGGTACTTTATCTTACCTTAGTGTTGTTCAGCATGCAGGACAGGAGGCAGAGGGGGAGGGGGGAGGGGGGAGGAGAGAATTATTGAGAAGAGGTGGAAGGAGAGGAGTCATCCTTCCTAGCCCTCTTTGGTGACTGTCTCACAGGCACTTTGTCTGTATGTTCTTTTGTTATCTTTGTAAAGAAGGTATCCAGGGTTGGCTGCTTCAACCTTGATTTCTGGACCTTCCAAAAGTAGTTCATAACATTGTCATTGAACACACTGATGGCCTTTTGCACAGAACCAACATCAGGATGATAATCCTCAGCAAGCTTGGACAGTTTGCTCCAGCAAAAGAACGCATCCTTGAGATCTTTGGCTGGAATGATGCGGCTTTCCTCCTTGTCCTCCTCCTCCCCTGACTCCTCAGAAGTTAAGCTCCGCTTCAGTGTCTCATTTTCCTCTTTGTGAAGCTCAAGCAGCTCCTCAGTGGACAATTCCTTACTGTGCTCTTCCACCAACTCCTCAACATCATCATCATCCACTTCCAGGCCCATGGAATTGCCCAGAGCCACAATTTCATGAACAACAGCCTCTTCTTCTAACTCTTCGAAGCCTTCAAAGTCTCTTTGAAGGACACATTCAGGCCACAATGGCCTCCAAGCAGCACAAAGACACCTCACAGTAACCTCTTTCCAGGCTGAAGTAATTAAAAATACAGCATCTGCTATATTGAAGTTACTCTTCCAAAATTCCTTCAAGCTAACATCACTGGAAGAAGTGGACGCAAAACATTTTCTAAACAGTGCCTTTGTGTACAGCTTCTTAAAGTTAGAAATTACCTGTTGATCCATGGGCTGGATGAGAGGTGCTGTGTTGGGTGGCAAGAAGTGCACAGTGATGAAGTTCAACTCCTCTGGCAATTCAACCATCAAGTGGGAGGTGGGCTGGTGCATTGTCCATCACCAACAAAAGCTTTTAGTGGAAGATTATTCTCCTAGTATTCCCAGGCACTGGGTCCAACACCTCAATCACCCCACTCAGAGAATAAGTTCTGCGGTCACCAAAAGCCTTTGGGTTTGACATAACACCAGGATACTTCTGATTTTTTAAAGCTCTGGGGTTTTCTGCATGGTACACAAGGAGTGGCTTTATTTTGCAGTCACCAGAAACGTGCTTACAAAACCCAGGAGTAAGCCTGTCTTTCATTGACTTATGGCCAGGGACAAGTTTCCTCCTTAATGTCTTAATATGCAATGAGGCATTTTTTTTCCCAAAAAATAGTCCAGTTTCATCACAATTGAATACCTGCTGAGAAACAAAGCCTCCCTCTTTAATATTCAAAAAATGTCATAGTGTTCCTGGCTGCTTCCTTATCTTTGCACTACTTAGCATCACCCATAATCTCCACAACACTATGTATTTATTTCTCCTTCTGAAACCAGTAAACCACCTTAGTACTTATAAACACTGGCACATCCTATCACTTGCACTGAGGAGTCTTGGCACAAGGTCCTCAAGCAATTGTCTGGCCTTCTCTCTGGTACCAGCTTCACTAATGCAATCACCTGCCATTTTCTTTTCTCCTTTATCCACACTAAGAATACAATTTCCACTCCTCCTCAATAACATTACACCTTGCTTTGCCTAAGTCTAGAATTCCCTTAGCCACTTGCACTGTTTTCAACTCCTCTTTATTCTTTAAAATCGTACATATAGTCAATTTAGCCATCTCATACTCATCACTAAGTTTACTTGTCTTGTTCAAATCCTCACGTTTTTCTTTATGATTTCTTTTCTTAGTTCCAGAGTTATAGGCTTTCTCACTGCTTTGAGCGATTCATTGTCACAGTGTACACTTGTATAACAAAATATTTATACAAATAACTCTATTTCCACATCAAAAGACAAAATTTCAGCAATGGCACAGTGGTGCACTGGCTACACAATGAGACAAGATGGTAGCCTGGCGCTCTTGTTGTAGATGCGGCGGTACAACAATATTCATCGCTGAACTGAAATAATCCCGTATTCATCCGTTTGTTGTATGCAGGAGTTCTTTGATTAGATTTATAGCATTCTCAATTTTATAGGTAAAACCGTTAGATTATGAATAACAAACGTAGTAGGATCCGTTCGTTGCTACATACCCCACAGTACAGATATAAAGCCAGGTAAGATAAGTGAGTAACACTACCTGTTGATCTTCTCTAAAGTCTTGTAGTATATCTGTCCTTTATACTGAAATGCTGCCAAATTTGTTTCTCTCTCACTCCTGGAGCAGTTCACATACCGCATCCAATTACTGATACTTGAATCAACTGCATCAACGCAGGCTGCAGAGTTACTTTTATCACGAAGCTGGAAAAAGACAAAATTTATTTAAAAAGACCGGATTTTGGAAATTGCATCGGCATGAAGCATTTCTTGTTACAATTTGTAGTTTGGATGTCTTTACATAATATGAGTGCACCAAATTCAATGATGGTGAATAACACGCTGGCTTTTGATATTTCAGGGGTCAAAATTCCCCAAAAATGTAACGAGATAAAAACTATTTTCATTCAACCTTTAGACATAGGAAACATAAGTCATTAAAGAGGTTCAGTTTTTAATATATTTTGTATACTTTTCTATTTAACAAATTACTGTACACCAAACAAACACACTAGCAGCAACTTTTTACTAATTTTCTGTGCTAAATGACAAGCTATTACAGGTAGGTAATATACTTTTTTACTTTGTTTAAAAAATGTTTCTCAACTTATTATGGTCAAATCTGATGCCTGAAGGATCACTTTTATCATACTGTAATTAAAAAATATCTATCTTCATAAAAACAGGCTCAACAATACAGTATTCAATTTAGTATTTTATACAAATTTCCATCTGCACAAAGTTATAAATACTGTACATACTGTATGTATTGTACAACAAAACTGGAATTACAGAACATATATAATGTGCAAGTTTTAGAGTATTATTTGTTATCAGAAAACTTTTAATGGTTTTAGTCATTCTTGTTTGTTGAAAAGACTATCAAAACTACGTAGTTTAGAACATTCAGCTCCGATTTATGCACATGTTCTGCTTCTGCTTGCAGCCACACATGGCAGGATTTGGTTGCTTCTCTTCTGAGGAGAAATGCTTCCCATACTCTCAAGCCCACCAGATTTGAACTGGGTCACGAACATGGCCTCACGGATTCTGAGCGTATGGCACGAACGTGACCTCACGGAGCATAATGGTTTAGAATGATGAGTGATGTTTCACCCTTCCTTCCATCCTAAACTCTTATTAATGAACAACTCACAGTGTTGGACTTCTTTGCCTGCTACCAAAGGAAAAGAAGCCAGATTCTTGTTCTACACCACATATACTGTCCTGAAGTCTGGTGGCAGCAATCATAGTTTAAGGAGTAGATTATGTAAAGATTAGCAAGTAAATTAAATAAATTAGTGACCAAAGGATACAGCAGCATACTGGAGCCTTATCAAACCGCTGTTCTCTTGCCACTGATTGGCCTCTGATCAGTCACCTCTCTTGTTACACACTGTTGACACATTTTGGTGCTCCCAGGCTGACACTGACACCCAGCAGGCCACAATTACTATCATCATGCCTAGAACGCTTATCATTCCTGTCCATTTCATGTCCATGTTCTCCAGAGGATGCATTTGCCATTGTGTGTGTGTGTAATTTTCTGGAGAACAGTTGTTTTACAGTACTTGTAGGGGTTGTTGGAAAACAACAAAAAGTGGGCTGTTTTTTTTTCCTTCAAAACTCAAGTTTTTTCCAGCCCTGACCTGTGCCAGTGTTGGTCAAGTCTGGTCTGGTCTGGTTGGAATTTGTGTAGTATTTCTGAACCAAGTAATAAATGGTATAAAGGTATTCCTCGGGTTACAGAAATTTGCATTAAACAAATCTGAGAAGTATAGAATGAGTTTTGTCTAGAGGCAAGCTTGAGATAGTTAGTGAATGTGAAGAAAATTGAGACCAGTTGGGCCAAGAGATGCACTCTAAATATAGCAGGGAGGAGAGTCAGGGACAGACCACCACAAGTAGTTTAAAGAAATGGCAGTAAAGTTCAGAACCTGATGAGACTGTGCATTATGGAGAGTTGCCATCAAGTGATTGTGGCTACTTCCTGCACGCACTGAAAATGGCCATTAAATATTGATGATAATGAATCAAGTAAGACATTCGAGACTACATTCTTCCAATAGCACACCTGTATCACTCAGCTGGTGTAGTGACCATTGCAAGAACATGAAATACTGTACAGTATATGAGAGGAGACAGTCAACACAGTTCTCTAGTTACATGAGCAAGTAACAGTTATATGATCAAACCTTTGTTGAGTATAAAGCTGATATTCATTATGTGATGTTCAAGCAAAATTAGACCAGAATTAGGGAAGTCATCAAGAAAACATTGGCTAACATGTATGCAGCAAACTCATGGTCTATACAGTATTGTAACTTGTCTAAAATGAAGAAGAGCTGCGAAGAGGCACAGAAGGACCTCTGTGGGCTCCAGGAATGGTCGAAGGAATGGCTGCTGAGATTCAATGTCAGAAGTGTAGAGGATGCACCTGGGGTACCAGCGGTAAGGAACTATATGTCCCAGCGGGATGAAGAAAATGTACTAGTTGAGACTGTGTGTGAAAGGACCTAGGTGTGTGTATGTTGACAATGAGCTGAAGTTTCCGGGCCATTGTGAGAAGAAGGTAAATCAGGCAAATAAATTATTGGGTCTTATAGAAGGTCGTTCAGATATCTGAGGGTCCGTCCCTCGTGACGATCTTCAGGGTGAAGTGCTTCCCCATCTGGAGTACTGTCACCCCATCTGGTCCCGAGATATGCTAGGGACTGTCAGTTGGTTGAAAATGTTCAAAGGAGGGCCACCAAGCTGGTGCCTGCACTCGGCATCTCAGCTACCCTGCGAGATTGGGCCTGAACTTGCCTAGCTTATACTACAGGCGGGCAAGGGGGACCTAGTTGAGGTTTATAAGCATCTCAGGGGCACTACTCAGTTGATGTCCTTACCTGGGCTGGCGGGCCTTCGCCCAGGGGGTCACAGCTCAAGATTGAAGAAGCCGCAAGTCCGGGAAACGCGAGGCAAACTTTTTTGAGTTGAGGGTTGTAAACTCTTGGAACAATCTACAGAAAGTGTTGTGGCACCGATGTGAGCTCTTTCAAGAGAAGACTTGACCAACACTGGGCGGGTTCAGGTACATTCAGGAGCCGTGCATGCCCAGTATTTGCCAACAGTCGTGACAGAGCGTGACCGATCGCCGAGGTGACTGGAGACCGACCTTTGGGTGAAAGAATATAAAGGAAAAAAGTCGTGACCGTCATGGCGTAAGCAGCTTCCGATCAGTGGCGAAGAGGATAAAAGTAAAAAGAAACATTACCAGTAGTGAGGAAAACTTACCCTCCATCCATAGCCAGATTCATGCCCCTCATCCACGTGAGCCAAGAAGCGACCCTCATAGGGACCAAACACAAGACGTGGAGGAAGATCGGCGTGGTCCAAACACCCAAACCAGCACCTTTT
This sequence comes from Homarus americanus, assembly GCF_018991925.1. Classification (NCBI taxonomy): domain Eukaryota; kingdom Metazoa; phylum Arthropoda; class Malacostraca; order Decapoda; family Nephropidae; genus Homarus; species Homarus americanus. The sequence goes on along the minus strand of NW_024732867.1, from coordinate 7,503,678 downwards.
ATTTTAGATGGACATATACTCAGAGGCCAAGGGCGTAAGGCGAGCACGATTCTTCACACTACCATCACGCACAACCTGTTTAATAGGAATAAAAAGTGAATCTGATATAACAATGGAAATAATGATATTACAAAGAGAATTAATGTACAGGAAAAGTGAGTTACAATATTATAAGTTGCAAAGTACAGCAATGTATTCACATTTTTCTTAACAGGGACACATTACAGTGGGGTCTCATTTTGCACGGGTATACCGTACTGGTACACGTCCGTGCATCGGAAATCTGCGCAAGCGACGCCCTTTAACATGTGTTAAAAATCACTATACGTATTGTAGTAGACTCACCAGGCCATTACTCCAGAATGACTTTGAGTAACCAACTTAACCTTCCAAAAATGACACACATGTTACATAACTACATCTACATTACTAAATAAATATTTTAAGAAAGCCCAGAAAGTTAATTATGGTATCCACTCCACCGACTAATGGAGGTGTGAGAAGCTGAGGCCAGCTGTTTGTTCTTCAGTATCAAAGCCAAATAAACTATGTGCATTATGTATGTGTATTACTGTACTGTACGCTATTGTTAGAAATACTACCAATCATCCCTTTGTATTTCTTACTTTAAACTTTAGACAGAATTTTCCTCTAATTCATCTGGTTTAAATTTAGACCATTTGAGTTTAATGAAACCATTATCTAAAATTAGTTTTTACCTTTGTTTTCTTCACCATAAATAGGCTCATTAGCCACTTGGGCAGTCAGTCACATCTCTGTTACGCACTGTTGGCAAGTACTAGACATGTACCGGCTCCAGAATATACCTGTAGCAGCTACAGCGTTGGCCAAGTCTGGTCTTGAAAGAGCTCACACTCAGTGCCGTCACAACACTCTCCGGCAGATTGTTCCAAGAGTTCACAACTCTCACTTTGAAAAAAGTTACCCCTCACAGTTTTCTGGGCCTGCGGCTTCTTCAACCTTGAACTGCGACCTCTTGTGACCTCTTGTGTAGCCCAGAAAATGGCCCATTTATATTTTCCAGACGAAAATTCACAAATTTGCTAAAATGATGAATAAATTACAGTATCTTATAATGTGCTTCACTAATTAGTACCAGCACTTGTAAGATGAGATGACTCCACCAGCTGAACAAGCTGGCACTTGGCAGTAAAACAAAACAGAAGCCTTCTGAAAATTTCATAATATTGGCCATAAAAATATTAAAGGAATAAAAAGGTTTATGAAATTATTAGTCTATAAATCATACTGTATTTCTATAAATATCCAATCAAACAAGGGTCACCTACTAGCCACACCTTCAAATTCCAATATTGTTAGTTCTTTTTTGTTCTGCTGCCCCTCTCCACCATACCCTACAGTGCAAGGTCCTTTACATTTAAGAATATGGTTGTCGACACAACTATCCCCGTCAATGGAAGTGCTCGATTAAAACTCTGGGCGTAATTCTCTTATCTCGGAAAAATCCCACATCAATAGATTTTTTCGAACACTGGTGAATGTTTCAGCGTCTAAACTAATCATCTGGCAGAGCACTGCTGCTACACAAGCTTAACTGCAGTCACACAGACACAGAGCTGTATTTATTTATGCAAACACTACAGTACACATACAATATAATGTAAATAAAATATTCTACAGTCTACACTATACTGTACTTACTAACAGCTGCTGTCATCTTTAGCCTTTGAAGCAGGCAGGCCAAAATGCTGGTACAGTATAATGATACAGGATGGCCTGCTTAGTCCTGTACCATCTACTGTGGCAGCTTGGTCACATTGGTTTCTTCTATAGCTTTCAACATTGTACATTTACTGTATAATGTACACACACCCTCAACACATTAGGCAACAGTAGGCATACACTGTCCACTCTACTATGCACAGTGTTGTACATACAGTACTCTCACACTTATTGAATGTACAGGTGTTTATATCTTATAACTGCTTTAACTGTATTTTTGGCTGATTGCATCCTAGTACAGTACAGTACAGTACGTGTATGGCAAAACACAGATTGTATGCAAAAACTGCAGAGTGCAAATGAACAAGCTTGAACAATAACAACAGACTATGAACTAAGTGTGCCATGATGCTAAGGTTTGAGGAGATAGACTGGGAGATACATGAGCCAATCACAGCCATCCCATGTAGTCACATGCCAGTCACGGCCAAAAGCAGCACACGAGCCAACAACCTCCCCATGCAGTTAGCTCACCCATGCACCCAGCACATGTCCACGTGTTGGAACATGATGCAATCTCTTAGAAATCTGTTCAAATGGCCAAATCAGAAATTTTCTCAGAATTTAAAAAAAAATTCTGGGTAATGAAAAGTTCCAGGGATCAAAAATTCTGAGTAATAGGGATATTACTGTATTTAAATCTGAAAATACCTTTAAATACTGTATATAGAACTGCACTCGAGTCATTCAGCTGGAAAAGGAAAAACTCACCACTTTCCTGAAAGCTGTTTTGTATGGTAACGTACCACAAAACTTCATGTGATGGTCAGGTCTCCAGAGTGGAGGTTCATCCTTAACCAAGTGTTAGTTATGAGGGGTGGAATGGATACATATATGACTCCACAGAAAACAGAAGACAGCAATTATTCAAAACTTTGATTTGTCTAGTTCACCTTGTACTAGATGCCTCACTTCAATAGGCAACATGACCTAATGTCAGCATGGAATGTTCACACATGCCACAAGCTTCACAGAAACAATAGGATAGTTTCATATAATCTTTCAACATTTCTGTATACAACAAATGTACTTACTGGATTATCTAAAATTAATGTAAGTGGATGGATGAGACACTCTCCTTCCCATTCCTGGTCACAATCCTCACAGTCTGCAAGACAAAAGAGAATACTGTAAGAAAATTTGTTATTACATACCTTCAGTAATACAATTTACCCAAACTCATATTGAAAACTGAACAAACACCATCTTCCCCATAAAACAATTTACCCAACACCTTTTACTTTTATCCTCTTCACCACTGATCAGCTCGTTAGCAGCTTGGGCGATCAGTTGCGTCTCTGTTACGTACTGTTGGCAAGTACTGGGCATGCACTGGCTCCTGAATGTACCTGAACCTGCTCCAGTGTTGGTCAAATATGGTCTTGAAAGAGCTCACACTCGGTGACGTCACAACACTCTCTGGCAGATTGTTCCAAGAGTTCACAACTCTCACTCCCAAAAAGTTACCCCCCACAGTTATCCGGACTTGCAGCTTCTTTAACCTTGAACTGTCCCCCCTTGTGGGGCGAGCGTCCACCAGCTCCAAGTAAGGACACTTGACTGAGTAGTGCCCTCTGATATGCTTGTACACCTCATTTAGATCTCCTCTTGCCCGTCTGTAGTACAAGCTAGGCAAGTTCAGGCGCTCAAATCTCTCAGTGTAGCTGAGGTGCCACAGTGCAGGCACCAATCTGGTGGCCCTCCTTTGGACATTTTCAATCAGCTGACAGTCCCTAGCATATTTCGGGGACCTGACGGGATGACAGTACTCCAGACAGGGAAGCACTGCACTCTTGAAGATCGTTACGAGGGACGTAACATCTAGATATCTGAACGATCTTCTTATAAGACCTAATAACTTAGTAGCCTGGTTTACCTTCTTCTCGCAGTGGCCCGAGAACTTCAGTTCACTGTCAATGTACACACCCAGGCCCTTCATCTGCCAGGTACATCTGCCACAAACACAGATATCCAAGTTGAAAAGACTTCAGATGTTGGCTGTTAAAGGAAAATAAGGAGAATGAGAGAATACCTCCCACTCCAGATGCACTACACCAAGTGATCCTCAGTGCCCACCACCAGGCAATTGTGTGGAACTGTGATACAATTGTGTGGAACTGTGATACAATTGTGTGGAACTGTGATACAATTGTGTGGAACTGTGATACAATTGTGTGGAACTGTGATACAATTGTGTGGAACTGAGATACAATTGTGTGGAACTGTGATACAATTGTGTGGAACCTTGATACAATTGTGTGGAACTGTGATACAATTGTGCGGAACTGTGATACAATTGCAGGTCCTCTAATTCCATCCCCATAGGGGTATGGGTGGAAACAAGATGCAGATATAGATGGTCTCCAGTCATGACTATAGAGCTGCTGACACCAACATCAGTGTAGCACTTAATCAAGTGCAGATGCAAAAAATCATGCCATACAGAGATTTTCTCGTCCTAGGGCATGGCTTATAACTGCACAGACCTATGTTACTGTTCAGATGTTGAAGAATCATGTGACAATGTTGAACAGATAACCCTGGAGGACGATGCAAAATACAACGATCAGCACATGACACAGTTCAGTCAGGCAGTCACCGAGCTGTTTCTTCGTGGGTGGCTGCTGCCTGTACGCCATGATGTCACATATGGGAGGAGGGAGTGTCGCTCACCTCAGTTACAGCTCACTGCCTCAATACATACATACACTTCCCACATATACTCTCCATTTTTCTTATTTTATAGTTTTATATTATATTTTCTTTATTTCTAAGACACATAAGAGTATTGTAATGATGTACACTTGCAGCACAGAATCCCCACTTTCTCCGACTTCCCTGAGTGAGTGATCATTAAACAAGGGAGAGCTAGATCAATTATCGTTAACCCTGACTGTATGGGCATTCTTTATCCCTTAGTCTAACACATGAAGATTTTGCACTTCCTGTACCTACAAAATTTGAGTCTATCAAGTTGTAAAAACATTGTTATTGTCTTAATATTAGTTATGTAAGATACTTATATTTCAATGGCTAAAACCAGAACAGTGTTGCCAAAATGTATTCCTTAAGATGCTGAGGAAGTTATGGCCGTCTCGTCTCCAGATTTACTGTCTATGTTATTTTTAACCACTTGCTTCACAATCTTATAACTGAGTCAGGGTGTATCACATAACTGTGGTAAAGGATAAGGTGTTGCTAACATGTACAGTAGACAAAGGGTTAAAATGACTGGACAATCTGTTGGAAGAAAAAATAATTATCATACATTGCCAAACAAATCCCAAAAATTAAATATATAAATTACTGTATAGTAGTTTACAAGTAGAGGAACAGTAGGAAATAATTCAACCTCCAGCCTTCACTAGTGGCAAGTTTCTAGTAATTTTCATTCATTGCATTTTTAAAAAAGACAAGTTCTCAATCCAAAATGAAAGTAGATTACACTCAGGCACACGCACAAAGTATATGATAATATCTATGAATAAAGTGTGAGTTTGCTCAAGAAATACAGTAATAATTTTCACTCACATAGGTACTCATCTTCATCAGGAATCTTCTCTTCAACATAATGTTCAGTGCCTCGTACACGACGTGGGTTTCTCCTAACAGGGTTCTGTTTGGGTGACGAATGATCAGTTACAGATTCTGTGTTGGAATATGAGGATTCTTGACACTCGACTGACGACACCAGACACCGACTCTGTGTCACCGGAGCATTTTGCTGAAAGGCTGATGAGATATCACGGAATGGGTACACTTGGGTCTTGAATTTTTCATTACAATCAGTTTTTGGTGAACTTAATTGGGGTGATTTATTTGAAAGAACACCACAGTTCTTTTCAGGATTTCTCCATGACTGCATCATATGATTTCTGCTGCTGTTCACTTTCTGAGCAGCAGTTAACTCGACAAATTCTACCGTGTGCTTATCAGTTGATAATGGGTTCAAATTTTCTTTATTAGCCTGTAAACTTTTTCTTCTTATATTTCTAACTGTTGGTGAGGACCTGATATGAATATGGCCTCTTGATTTGGAAGAGATTTCTTTAGTTGTCTCTCTTAACTCTGATTTTGCAATGTCACAAGTTGTTGCTACTTCCTCTTTTGTAGATTGAATGATAACACAGTTACACCCTTTCTGGGGATGAAGACCTGACAACATATTTTTCTCTGGTTGTTCAGACTGATCATTAATGCCTAAACATTCTTTTATCCTCAATTGCTTGAAGGAGGTTTTCTCTTTTACTAATGAATCCACATTTTTTTCTGGACTTGTAGTTGGTACTGCCATAGCCAAATCATTTCCCTTCTCCTGGCTATTTCCAATACAGTTTAAGGTGGTATTTACCATTTCATTTTTAGTAGTTTTAAGTGAAACTTCATATTCTAACGGTAGAACACTTGGTGTACAATTTAAATCTGCCATCCCTGAATTAAAGCTGTTTATTGAGCTTGATGTTGAATTACTGTCAGTAGATGCCAGGTCATTGGTATTTTTCATGTTTGGTGGTGCTGACTCACAGTTGTCAGATACATTTGGAATTAAGTTGCAAATGTCTTTTTTGCAAAGCTCACCATCACAATTGTTTGTTTTTTGCTCTGAATTTGGTAGATCTAACATGCTACATTCACTAAATACCACAGAATCACAAGAATCTTCTAATAATGATGGCAAAAACAGTTTAGTATTTGGGTCATTTAAAATATTGTCAAGAGCTTCTGAATTTATTCTTGGTGACAACTGCACAGCATCAGCTTTTCCATTTGGGGAGAAGTTACCTGGAATTTTAGGTTCTCCCTCCAACTGTGGTGGTAAGTGACTATTCTGGAGAGTCAGTTGTGACTGTTGGCATGAAATGTCTTCAGGAGACACAGAGTCACTATAGCAAAATAAATCTGTCAAGTGCCGATTGTCTGGTCTGATAACTTTTGATGACAACTGACCTTCATTATACAGGTCATCATTTACCAAATTAATATTGTTAGCTTTTACAGCAATTTGTTGGTCAAAGGCATTCTCATATATTGGCATTAAACAATTTGCTCCATTTGTTAAATCACTTTGCCGATTATATTGATCATCAAACACAAATGACGAGTGACTGACTCCATTATTGTCATGAATCTTCTGATAGAGTGAATCATTATTACCCACTGATGCATTATTTTCACTCATCAGTGCATTTTGTGAGTCACTTATTATAGTTGTGCAATTAGTACTATTTTTCACAATATTATTCTCATCACCTACGTCATCATCCACACACAATGACTGACTAGTGCTTTTGATATATGTATTCTCTTGATTCTCTCCAGCAACTGAGCAAGTGTAGTCATTTTTGACTGGCAGCAGCTGTTCACTTGTATAATTAATGGACAATGGTTGACTTGGGCTATTGTCAGTAGTAATAAAGTGCTTATTCACAGAACCTGAATGATTTGTTGCATTTTTTGCAGTGTCACATGTCTCAAAACACTCAAAATTTGATTGGCTAGTGCCACTTTCTTGAGCTTGATCACATTCACCACTGTCAACAGAAAATGTGCAGCCAGAATCCCTTGACTTAGTCTTGCAGAATGACTCATGTAAACTATCTTGTACCATCTCATTAGAGCCACATACATCATTCTCTGACTTTTGTAATTCTTCTTTATCAGTTGAGGTATATAAGTAAGGTTCAGCCTTCACGTGTGTGTGTGGATTATGAATACTTCCTGTCACTACTGGAAGGTTATTTGGTAATAATATAGTTCCTGCGGAGTGCTTGTGATGTACAGCTGTGCACTCTACATCTCCCTGATCTCCAACTGTATTGGCTGTGTTCTTAATGTCTGTGAATCTTGATGAAGAGAGAGTTGTATTGAAAGTGTTTTTACCAGTTGCCAGGGAATTTTCTTTAGGTATCTTCACTACACATGGTGACATATCCACACTTTTTCTCTTGGTATTCAGTGAAGATTCCTTACCATCCTCCTTCATTATTGATGGTATGTCAGAGCTCATGGCCTCTGCTCTACAATATCCTGTTGGCACAACCTGTAACAATAAGACTATTGTACTGTACTGCAAATCTGCAAAATTTTCATGAAATATTAATCACTTTCACTTCAAATGTACTGAATTAGATGAGACTAATATCCTGCTAGTTCACAGTTTGTGCGCGAGATATAGTGCTTAGGGATTAATATGTGGTAAAGATTGTCAATGACTAAAACCTTACTCTGAAATCTTAAGTAACTGATAAAAAGAGTTAACCCTTTGAGGACCGCCTATGGTTTCAGAGTTGTTCACAAAAAATTTGATTTTCCTCCCCCAAACACAATACATTACTGTATTTTATCTACTGTACTCAAATTATAAATAGAGTACTGTAAGCCAGAAGGCTGAAAAAGGGTTCCAGAGGCGCATTGTAAGTGAGTGCTAAGACAGTCGTGCCAAGCTCCTTACGATCCTGTTCTGTAAACACATGCTGTGTATGCCCTCGAGTGAGATCTGTCTGATGTCGGAGGAAATACCAAGCCCAGAAACCACTGTTGTGTGAGAGGAGCCCACCGGGTGTAGAGGGTCATAACTGTGGCCATTGTGCAACCTCCCTAAAGATCTCTGGATGTTTCAAGCTCATAGTACCTTAGGTGAAGATGTGTGGGTACTACTTTAAGGTGCTGTCACTACTGTAATGACCTAAGTATGAAGGAAGCAGGTATGGTCATTGGGTGATTGTGCTTAAGTACCTACTCTACCTTCCAAGAGTACCTGCTGTGTGTTAATTTGGTGCTGGGAGTGAGTTACATTAACTGTCTGTATGTGTTTATGATCCTTTATTCAGGTGCTATTGAGTCATAAGAGGAAAGTTGATATTTGGTAATATTGTGAAGGAGTGACATAAGTTTAGGTCAGTTAAATTTGTATGGTGAGGAAGTGACCTCAGTTAGGAAGGTCAGCTATTTTTGTAATGTGACTGAGTGTAGTATTATTAGTATATAAAAATTAAAATTATTTTTATTAACAAATTAGTTAAGAATAATGTCTAACGTTTCACCCTTCCTTCTATCGTAAAGTTTGATCAATGAAAAAACCCGAACTCACAGGGCTAGACTTCTTTACCCGCTAACAAACGAGAAGAAGCCAAACTCTAGCATCACACCACATATACAGGTTTGTATACTGTACTGTCCTGAGGTCTGGTGGCAGCAACCTTAGTTTAAGGAATAGATTAGGTAATGATTAGAAATTCAAGTAAATTAAGTGTCCAAGGATATGGCAGTACAGTATGTTAGGTAGTAAATTACAGTAGTTGTGTACTATTTATCATTAGTCAGGTAGGTTTTTGGTTGTTTGTGAATCAGTTTCGTTAGGGTATGATGGTGTGTTTTTTTCCATTGGGCACCAAACATTATTTCTCCCATATGATCTATTCACTTTACAAAACTCCACCAAACAAATGGTTTTTCAGGACACTAACCCATTCACATATTGAGACAAGTCATAAAAAACAAAAATATCTGGGGATGATAAAAATATCACTTACCTTAACACTATATCGCTGAAACTGTTCAAGTATGGCAGTTCTCCAGAAGTTAATAACATCTCCCTGGCTAGAGCTCAGAGGGGAATCATCACTATGAGCCTCCATTAGGACCTCTCCCAGCTGTTTTATGTGGTCCATTTTCACAACTGGTTTAGGATCCGTCTCTGTTAGCTTGGTGGGTAATATCCTGCCCTTTTCCTGGGTTTTTTGTGGGGCAACATATCTGAAAAAATAAAATAAAATAAATAAAAATATTATTACATACAGTATTTTATATATGAAAGATATTAATTTTTGCAATGAAAAGTTAAGCAGCAATCATTTTAAACTCTTATAACTTTCACAACAATGATGCCATTTATAATATTTAACTTGACCAGATGATGTTAGTCAGAGGTCAAATGATTATCAAGTTTACTCACATACATGTCTGGAGGATGTGGGGAGGGGGGGGGGGGACTTAACTTAGATCACAAGTCTATTCATTATAACTAGCCTGAATATAACCAGGAATGTATCTAGTTACAATTTTTGTCAATACTATAGATGGTGACACAAGTCATGTTTATACTCTAGTACAGCAGACAACAGCCCAGACACTCACACATTTAAACCATTGGTCATTCCACCATAATGAGTTCAGATGATGACTATAAGTGAAAATTATGCTGACACTGAAGAATCCTGTAGCAATGCCCAACAATATGTACTTCAGTACTTTCTTCATCTGATGACCTGACTAAATCTGCTGAAGAAACATTACTTCTCCAGCCACATGTCTCTCTCACTTGTGTACAGTATATATGTTTCTGTATATGTTAAATCTAGTTTAATGTTTTCACAGGTTTTTAAAATTGCATTTTCTAATTTTCTGAAATCTTTATTTTAGAGCAGAATTATCCTGGGATAATTAATACAACTTTTTTGTGGTTACTGGGTTTCCTAAAATAATTACAGTATATTCACAACAAATTATATACAGTTTGTCAATTTGCTTTTGCCTAAATAAAAACTTCACTCTCTCTCTATACTGTATATACAGTATAATCTGCATTTAAGTGGTCAATTGAACCCGTGGAGGTCCTCGTAAAACGAGAAACGCGTAAATGAAATAACAGAACATATGGGATTAATTGAAATAGAGACTGGGCCGACCCCCAAACTCCAATTTTCCGACACAATACCTACGTTGTAGTACAAATAACATTTAACTTTATGATGGTATGCACACACAATTAATATTTAAGAGAAATACAGTCGCCCGGTTAATGTCCATTCAAATAATGGACTCAACTCCCCCCCCTCCCTTCCCACGCTCTCTGGCTCCTCCCTCTCTGATAAAATGATTGGGTGAAACACTAGATTTTACCGTTTAGTAATAAATAATACGTCAGACTAAAGTTAGGATAATATAATTGACATTGCTGGATTCCTTGCAAGACTGCCAATAATTTGTATATAAACGTCATATACAGTATTTTGCACAAAAGATAAAATTTTTGCTCTTTCTAATAAAATTCTTAAATTACATCTAAAATTTGTATGTCTAATGCAAATTTTAGGATGTTTATATTTAAATTAATCACCATCTTATAAGAATTCCAGCAATGTAAATTATATTCTGGCTGGGTAATTTCTATGAATTTTATGAGCCAAATACAAATATCTTCAGTAAATAAACAAATTATACTTCACCCGCGTAAATGACCAAATTTACCGGGTAATTAGAGCATTTTCATTCTGGCAAAGCACCGCGTAAATGACCAAAAGCGTAAACAAAAACCACGTAAATGCAGATTATACTGTATACAGCATACTGTACAGTAAATGTTTTAAAGCAAGAATAAAAAAATGTATGGTTTTAGGATCAGACTTTTAAATATATTCATAAGTTAAGAGATTAAAGGAAATGATTCTTGGGCAAAAATGATACACTTGAAGAAATATTCTTCCCAAATTCTGGAGAATGACAACATGTAATTACTGTAATATTTTGTGTATAACCAGAATATTATGTAAAACTTTCCAAAGACCAGAAAACAAACAATGTACAGCACTAGTAAGAGACAGACTTATCATACTAAGGTATTTTCCATGTTGTGATCACTGTGATCAAGATATTACCTGTACCCTGAAATTTTTCCTAACAAATTCTATTAAAAGTACATTTAAAACAAGAACAATCATGTTTATAACACTGAGGCCAACAGATTACAGGCAGGGGATGTCAAAAACATTCTAGTACAGGCAGCCTCATCATTTCATGCCAACACAAAATTCAATTTTGGTAGTTGAAGACTTTATTGTTTGTTAACATACTGCACTCAATCAACTAAGCAATCATTTTGTTTTTTCCTTTGAGAAACTCAATGAACCCGGATGGGTAGAGTAGTCAAAACATTCTACACATTCCTATACCACCACCAAATTTCTCACTATACTGTATGTCCCCAAATGAACTGGCTCAGCATTATGGAGTCACATGCACTGCCAAATTCGTTAATATTTTATATTTTATGTTATCAAAGTAACTCCTTAACAAACACACTAATTTCTTGAGGAGAACTAGTCCCCTAAGAGCTGCCACAACACCCTTGGGCACAATATCCCAACAGTTCACAAATCAGATCCATCCATATGGCAATTCAGTACATTAGCCACATAAATTTTTGCCAGCAGAAGGTTCAAAATAAAAACCCTGCATAAGGAACAGAAATGTTACCAAACACTAAAAGTTATGAAAGCTTACCTATATTTAAGTGATCTTCCTGATCTAGTTGTGGTACTATTACACTCGGACTCGGGTGTCCAGTCCTCGTCATCGTCGTCCGAATTATTTAAGTGTCTTCGGTAAGGAGCGTGAAATTTTTTTCGTTTTCGATGAGACGCTTGTTGCTGTTGGTTTTGAAGTGCTGTGAAGTCTGGAGGTTTGCTTTTTAACCCTGAAAAATATTTCACCATCAACTATTGCAAGCTGTTCCATTTCAGTGCAAGATTGATGAAGACAAGAGTGTCATTTTTTTTGTCACTTGATCATTTTTACTTCAGTGAGACACATTCAGCAACAATATTCTTCTTCAACACCCTAACATAATGCACCAAGCAACATATTCATCCCCACAAACAACTTAACACCAGTTGCCCTGCTTGGTGGATAAATTAAAAAAGAAAATGGTTAACCCCAACATTGTGTGGTTAGATAATTATGCACTGTTTTTCCAGTGTAATGGTTGATACTATTGAACTGTACTGTACCGGTACTTATTTTCAGAATCTTTGCACATTTTCAAAACTGATCAAACTCACACAGCCATATAAGAGTAGGGTTTGTTAGGTTAGGTTATTTTAGGGGTTGAAAAGGAGAAGTGAAGCACATAGCAGAGACGAGGACGCCATACATACTGCACCAGTTCCTCATTCAAGTGGCACCACACTATCCTTCTGCATTGCTTATTTAAGTTTCTCTCACACTAGGGATTAGGTTAGGTTGTTAGTTAGTTGCATTTCTTAACTCTCCAATTTGTTTAAATATCTCCACAACAGCTCATTTCCGACAGCAATGAAGGTCATATGTGTATATAACAAGATGAGTTAGTAGTACAGTACAAGTAGGACAATGTTCAAAGGAGGGCCACCAGACTGGTGCCTGCACTTCAGCATCTCAGCTACCCTGACAGAATGGAGCGCCTGAACTTGCCTAGCTTATACTAAAGACGGGCAAGGGGTGACCTAGTTGAGGTGTATAAGCATCTCAGGGGGCACTACTCAGTCGAGCGTCCTTACTTGGAGCTGGCGGACGCTCGCCCCACAAGGGGTCAAAGCTCAAGATTGAAGAAGCCGCAAGTCCAGAAAACTGTGAGGGCAAACTTTTTCGGAGTGAGAGTTGTGAACTCCTGGAACAATCTCCCAGAAAGTGTTCGTGACGGCACTGAGTGTGAGCTCTTTCAAGACCAGACTTGACCAACACTGGAGCGGGTTCAGGTACATTCAGGAGCCGGTGCATGCCCAGTAATTGCCAACAGTGTGTGACAGAGACGTGACCAATCGCCCGGGCGGCTAGCGAGCCGATCAGTGGTGAAGAGGATAAAAGTAAAAAAAAAGTAAAAGGAAGGATGTACAATCCTGGGTTCTGAGGACTGGCAACAGGGATTACCACCACAAACACTACTTTGCTTGCAACCTGTTCTGCAATATTCACCAAGACCTCGGCACAATCATTCACCGCTTCCTTGACACTGTGGCTCACCGCTTCCCCCTTCTCAGTACCGGTAACAGTAATTTCAAACGTGACAGATGTTAGGTTAGGTTAAAATTTTAAATAAACACCTTTTAACACATAAACCAAACTATGACAGTGTCCATTATAAAACACAGTGAAATTGTGGCTTTTTAAATGCACTTTCTATGAATATTCAGCGGCGGGTAAGTCGTCAATAATTACCAAATATTTTCACCTCTTGATAATGAAGATGGCTGGACTTACTTCCTTGCCCCCATTAGTCCCTGTTCACCTAGCAGTAAAGTAGGTACATGGTGTAAATCTAAAATTGCAAATTCGTATTCAGGGAAAGTTGTTGGAGCTTCCAATAACTTCATGACATAAAACCACTGACTCTTCAGGCTTCTACGCCCTTGACTCTTCAGGCTTCTACGCCCTTAACTCGTGAGACATAAAGGCAAGCATGAACTTAGCATGCTCCCCTGTTGGACGCTGTAAACGCTTCTGCGCTTCACCTTACACAAGAATGTAAGGGGGTGCCAAAAAAAAAAAAAAAAAAAAAAAAAAAAACATGAACATGGCAGGATATTGAAAGAAACATCAGAAAGTTAATAAGCAACATAATGATCTAAGTAATCATAATCTAACTGGTAATATACATTATCGTTTCGGTCATCCAGCGAATTTTAGGATTTTAAGTTTAGTTTAGCTTAGGTTAGGTTGAAATTAAATTTTTCCGATGGTTTTGATGTAGTATTTTGAACTTCCAAACAGGTGGATGACCAAAACGATAATTTTACCCTCTTATCTCACCTACCATAATGATACCTTACCTACAAAAGGTAGCATCTAAGGGTGAAATATTTGGCCCCAGCCTGACCCTAGGGCACCCCGGCATGTTCCTCGACTATCCCCAGCCTGTCCCTGATTGACCAAAGCAAATCATCTGGTGGCAATCCCAAGCCCTTACCTAATTTAGAAAACTAAGGAAGTCGGTGACGAAAGACTTAATAGTATCAATTCCCATTTTTCTATGCCAATTTTTGACACCCAGCAATGAAATATAAGTGATGATACCAATAACTAGTTTGGTTAATATTCGTCCATTACTTTTATCCTCTTCGCCACTGATCTGCTCGCTAGCCGCCCGGGCGATCGGTCACGTCTCTGTCACGCACTGTTGGCAAGTACTGGGCATGCACCGGCGCCTGAATGTACCTGAACCCGCTCCAGTGTTGGTCAAGTCTGGTCTTGAAAGAGCTCACAATCGGTGCCGTCGCGAACACTTTCTGGGAGATTGTTCCAGGAGTTCACAACTCTCACTCCGAAAAAGTTTGCCCTCACAGTTTTCTGGACTTGCGGCTTCTTCAATCTTGAGCTGTGACCCCTTGTGGGGCGAGCGTCCGCCAGCTCCAAGTAAGGACGCTCGACTGAGTAGTGCCCCCTGAGATGCTTATACACCTTAACTAGGTCACCCCTTGCCCGTCTGTAAACTCTTGGAACAATCTACCAGAGAGTGTTGTGACGGCACCGAGTGTGAGCTCTTTCAAGAGAAGACTTGACCAACACTGGAGCGGGTTCAGGTACATTCAGGAGCCGGTGCATGCCCAGTATTTGCCAACAGTGCGTGACAGAGACGTGACCGATCGCCCGGGCGGCTAGCGAGCCGATCTTTTGGTGAAGAATATAAATGTAAAGAGACGTGACCGATCGCCCAAGCGGCTAACAAGCCGATCAGTGGCGAAGAGGATAAAAGTAAAAGTAAGTTCAGGCGCTCCAATCTCTCAGGGTAGCTGAGGTGCCGAAATGCAGGCACCAGTCTGGTGGCCCTCCTTTGAACATTTTCAACCATTGGCTGTCTGCAGGTTCCCCCACGTTTACTCGAGGCTATACTGTACTCCTCACTTAAAAAGTCACTTGCCGCCTCCTACTTGTAGGTAGTAGGCAGCTACCAAACAGGGAGGTACGGTAAGATATTGGAAGCATAATGTGTTGTCTAATGGTAGACCCTGCTGCCATATGGCATAACAAAAACTGTGACCAAGACCGGGGTTGCTGATCTGACTTTGTGCCTCATTTACAGCCAATTGTTTCTCTTACAACACAACATACATATATCGTTTCTCACTATTATTACTTTAGTTGATCCTTTATTATTAGTAGTAGTAGCAGTATAATATTTATATTTAATATTTTATTTAATATATTTTCTTATTTTATTAGTTTGTATTCAAATTTTATTATTATTATTATTATTATTATTATTATTATTGTTATTATTCCACCACCAGGCCCTGATGACCTGTGCCCTGGTGCTCTAATCCTGTAAAAAAAAAATAGGTTAGGTTGGTTCCTTTGGTACGAGAATAACCTTTTATATGTGTTTTTTGGTGTTTTACTGAAATATTACCTCCATTTTTGTACAAATTAACAGTTTCTGTTAAAAAAATTCATTCTTTGCCAAATCCGCTAATTTGCGCACAAAAATTTAGGTCAGATTTCAGTAAAACACCAAAACCTGACGACAGTCAATGGACAAATATTTACCACAATTCATTTATACCTACATTAAATCCATTACATAATATATAAACTTGACACTCACATTAAATTATATTTACAACAGTTGAAGCAGTGCTCAACATGGGAAACTTTCAGCGATCAGCCAGCCAAAACACCTTCCAGCGCTTCATTTTCCCTTGGTACTGAGACGAATATTTTTGCTGGTGTGACTGTCCGGATTCTTAAACATTGGAAAGAAGCACCAGCGATACCCTTTTCTTTCCTTGAACACAATATTTTTTGGTCAAAGGTGGCTGTCAAAGGGTGCAAATTAAATAGCCATCTCCCACCCTTGGCTCCGTCACACGCAGTGTTATATACAGTAAGTCTTTGACCACAAGCTAATGACGTCACGGGCAATTACAACGTTTTGGAGTCACGTGACTTCTGGGAAACTTTAACTCTTATTTCTTATACATTATACCTTTTGACCTTGTTTAAGTCTGTTTTTTATTTATAAAAAATAGTGACCGTCAGCACTTCCATTATTTGGATGGATATACCTGTATGAGTGATAGGGGTTGGGTGTAAATGGGACTGCCCAATATGGACCAATAGGCCCGCTGCAGTTTCCTTCATTCTTATGTACATACTGTATTTGCATTAACACATGTTGCAGCTGTTTGTATTGTCCCATTCCGTAACACACAAACCAAATCTTAATGTTTTCAAAACACCATCTTCCTTGCATGGGGCGTTACTTCTGAGGACAAACTGTGACCATCCACCTATAGAAGAGCTTGTAGTTCCCAAGACCCACCTCACATAATGATCTTCATCACTTTACTACCAAATAAAACAATACAATAAACTATTTACAAAATAAAGTCGCAACATTCTATTACTGACAAATAATCATTAAATTATCTACCAACAAATAGTTATCATTAAATAAAACTGCCATACACCATCAGGAAACATTCCTGTTGAGTCACACTAATGCAATACTTCCACACAGATACTCCGACCTAACATTAACCACTGGTAAATTTGCATTTTCAACTGCTATGGCTCTAGAGTTGAACAATGTATTTTTCCAATGGTTTACACAATTTTAAGACGCTTTTCTTCTATGACGTTTCTCTTGCAAATGATTAAAATATACCGGGGGATCCAGGGGGCGGAGCTACCCGGTCATAAGGTTGGATTAAGTATATTTAAGTAATTTACGATATAAACGTCAGAGAAGAAAAGTGTCTTAAAATTGTGTAAACCATCGGAAAAATACATTGTTCAACTCTACAGTCTAGTAGTTGAAAATGCAAATTACCCTTACTTTAAACGTTAAACTCAGCCACATTGATTGAAAAAGCAAATTTATCTTTACTTTAAACAAGGTGACTGTATTAAAAAAGCAAAGCAGAAATAAGATATTAAATTAATAGCCTGTTTGAAATGATTTTCTTGAAGTAGACTATCCACGCGTTTTATTGTTCCCCCCCGACTTACCCATATTTTTTAAGAAAATATGATTCTTGTAAAGATTTTCACATCGTTTCTTTTCAATTGGTGGAAGTTTCTCCCATTCTTGGATGGGAAAAAACTGCTGCGCCCCCTCATCTCCGCTCTGTTCGGCCATCATCACCGACGCGCCCTCCCTCTCACCGTCTCCTTCGCCGACTGTCCAGAGTTACGTCTGAGTTTCCCGCCCAAATAATTTTCAATACATTTTGATCTACAAACCCCTTAAAAATATTTTTAGTTACATTTTAATATACTAAAAACTTTTAATAAACTGTCGAGATTTATAAAAATATTTATGAAGACTAAATTATGTTGTTCAGTAACACGAACCTTCCCATCGTGCACTTCTTGTAAAAACAAGTAATACCAAACCATTATCCATCTACTTAACAGTGTTAAGTTAACACTGGTTGTTGGGTTAGGTTGGTTCAATTTGCTTGTTTTGGATGAAGGCTTCTGCGATTTAATCAAGCCAAGAAATTTTTCGGGTGCTGTGCTCTCAAGTAGGTGATCACGATCATCATTGAAAATACAGTACCTGTACATGTATACTGTAAAGGATGATTATTAAAAATTCATAAGATAAATTTTCCTATATATACACACACACATATATATATATATATATATATATATATATATATATATATATATATATATATATATATATATATATATATATATATATATATAAACGAAGCTGTATTGACTATTGAGCCAACATTCGACGCTGTGACTGCAAGTGTGTCATTGCCTCAAACGCTAGCCGGGTGTAGGTAGTGCCCAACACCAAGCCTACTCTACCATTGAATGCGGGCAGCAATACATTGGTGGATGCAGGGGAGGTACTTTGGATTCAGTCGAAACCCCTTCTTCACCCAAGACTCACCCGGTGTCACGTTAATCTCATCAGATAGGTGTTAACCTGTGGCAAAACCAAAAAACTGTCTGGACAAACTATTTTGGGAGTGAGAGTCGTAAATTAAACCCCTTCTTCACCCAAGACTCACCCGGCGTCACGTTAATCTCATCAGATATGTGTTAACCTGTGGCAAAACCAAAAAACTGTCAGGACAAACTATTTTGGGAGTGAGAGTCGTAAATTCTTGGAAAGGCTTACCAGAGCGTTGTGAGGCACCGAGTTTAAGCTCATTCAAGACTTGGTTATAGTCCATACACTGGCGCAAGTGCAGATACATTCTGCTAAGTCGAAATTGAAAACCCGAGTAGGAGTATCACACCTGAGGCTTGTGGATGGTAGTTACGCAGATTCTGACCAGGATAAAGCTGAGGCATTGAACAGCTTCTTTTCTTCAGTGTTTACAAGAGAGGATGCAACTAACCTTCCTGCGTTTGAGGACAGACGGTTCGACACAGCACTGACCCACATTGTGTTCACAGAAGAGGGTATTAGAAATAAACTGTCCAGGCTAAAGGTTCATAAGAGTCCCGGCCCTGACATGGTGCATCCTAGAGTGCTAAGAGAGCTGTGTAACGAGCTTGCAGAGCCCCTGAAGATCCTGTTTTGTAAATGCCTGGATGAACAAATGGTCCCCAGTGAATGGAAAGTGACTTATGTGAGTCCTATCTTCAAGAAGGGCGATCGGCACTCCACGAACAACTATAGACCAGTGAGCCTGACCAGCATAATATGTAAAGTACTTGAGAATATTATCAGAGATGCCGCAATGGAACATCTAATACGAAACAACCTTGTAAAGGATTGCCAACACGGTTTTATGCCGGGACGCTCCTGCTTAACACAATTACTCAAGGTATTGGATACTTGGACCCATATTCTGGAACGGGGTGGTAATATCGACAATATTTACCTAGATTTTGCCAAGGCTTTCGACAATGTACCCCATGAAAGGCTGAAAATCAAACTGGAAGGGTACGGAATTCGGAGAAATGTCCTAGCATGGATAGAAGACTTTCTACATGACCGCAAGCAGTGTGTGGTGATTAATGGCACGAAATCGTCATCCGTACCTGTTACAAGTGGGGTACCACAGGGCAGTGTATTGGGCCAGCTGTTGTTTGTTTCATAAATGACATGCCTGACGTTGTACACTCCTCCATACAAATGTTTGCCGATGACGCTAAGTTATTTCGGGAAATTAAGAACCAAGCAGACTGTGAAGATCTGCAGAAGGACCTCTGTGGGCTCCAAGAATGGTCGAAGAAATGGCTGCTGAGATTCAATGTTACGAAGTGTAAGAGGATGCACCTGGGGCGTACCAACGGTAAGGAGGCGTATTATATGTCCCAAAGGGATGAAGAAACTGCACTAGTTGAGACTGAATGTGAGAAGGACCTAGGTGTGTATGTTGACAATGAGCTGAAGTTCTAGGGCCATTGCGAGAAGAAGGTAAACCAGGCAAATAAATTATTGGGTCCGTCCCTCGTAACAATGATCAAGAGTGAAATGCTTCCCCATCTGGAGTACTGTCACCCCGTCTGGTCCCTGAGATATGCTAAGGACTGTCAGTTGGTTGAATATGTTCAAAGGAGGGCCACCAGACTGGTGCCTGCACTTCGGCACCTCAGCTACCCTGAGAGATTGGAGTGCCTGAACTTGCCTAGCTTATACTACAGACGGGCAAGGGGGGACCTAGTTAAGGTGTATAAGCATCTCAGGGGGCACTACTTGAGTTGAGTGTCCCGAAAAGTAGAGAAACCTACTTTTCGGGAAAGTAGATAACCAACTTTCCCGGAAAGTAGATATTTCCCATTTTCTATGATACAAATTTCCCGTTTTCTATGATAATCTACTTCGCAAAATTAGGAAATATTTCACCAAAAGTCGATAATCTACTTCCCCAAAAAGTCGATAATCTACTTTTCGGGTAAGTAGATAACCAACTTTCCCGGAAAGTAGATATTTCCCATTTTCTATGATACGAATTTCCCGTTTTCTATGATAATCTACTTCGCAAAATTAGGTAATATTTCACCAAAAGTCGATAATCTACTTTAAGGTCGATAATCTAAGTAGATAACCAACTCCCGGAAAGTAGATATTTCATTTTCTATGATACAAATTTCCTGTTTATGATAATCTACTGCAAAAATTAGGTAATATTTCACCAAAGTCGATAATTTATTTCAAAAGTCGATAATCTACTTTCGAAAGTAGATAACCAACTTTCCGGAAAGTAGATATTTCATTTTCATGATACAAATTTCCCGTTTTCTATGATAATCTACTTCGCAAAATTAGGTAATATTTCACCAGTCGATAATCTACTTTCCCGGAAAGTAGAAAATCTATCTACTGGGAAAGTAGATAACCAATCCCGGAAAGTAGATATTTCCATTTTCTATGATACGAATTTCCCGTTTTCTCGATAATCTACTTCGCAAAATTAGGTAATATTTCACCAAAGTCGATAATTTACTTCCCGAAAAGTCGATAATCTACTTTCCCGGAAAGTAGTCTATCTACTTTTCGAAAGTAGATAACCAACTTTCCGGAAAGTAGATATTTCCCATTTCTATGATACAAATTTCCCGTTTCTATGATAATCTACTTCGCAAAATAGATAATATTTCACCAAAGTCGATAATCTACTTCGAAAGTCGATAATCTACTTCCGAAAGTGAAATATCTACTTCGAAAGTAGAATAACCAACTTTCCCGGAAAGTAGATATTTCCCATTTTCTATGATACAAATTTCCTGTTTTCTATGATAATCTACTCGCAAATTAGGTAATATTTCACCAAATCGATAATCTACTTCCTCAAAAGTCGATAATCTACTTTTCGGATTTTGAAAGTAGATAACCAACTTTCCCGGAAAGTAGATATTTCCCATTATGATACAAATTTCCCGTTTCTATGATAATCTACTTCGCAAAATTAGGTAATATTTCACCAAAAGTCGATAATCTACTTTCCAGGAAAGTAGAATCTATCTACTTTTCGAAAGTAGATAACCAACTTTCCGGATAGTAGATTTTCCCCATTTTCGATACGAATTTCCCGTTTCTATGATAATCTACTGCAAAATTAGAATATTTCACCAAGTCGATAATCTACTTTCCCGAAAAAGAAAAATTCACTAGATAACCAACTTTCCCGGAAAGTAGATATTTCCCATTTTCTATGATACGAATTTCCCGTTTTCTATGATAATCTACTTCGCAAAATTAGGTAATATTTCAAAAGTCGATAAACTTCCCGAAAAGTCGATAATCTACTTTCCCGAAAAGTAGAAAAATCTACTTTTCGGGAAAGTAGATAACCAACTTTCCCGGAAAGTAGATATTTCCCATTTTCTATGATACAAATTTCCCGTTTTCTATGATAATCTACTTCGCAAAATTAGGTAATATTTCACCAAAAGTCGATAATCTACTTCCCCGAAAAGTCGATAATCTACTTTCCCGGAAAGTAGAAAATCTATCTACTTTTCGGGAAAGTAGATAACCAACTTTCCCGGAAAGTAGATATTTCCCATTTTCTATGATACGAATTTCCCGTTTTCTATGATAATCTACTTCGCAATATTAGGTAATATTTCACCAAAAGCCGCAAGTCCAGAAAACTGTGAGGGCAAACTTTTTCGGAGTGAGAGTTGTGAACTCCTGGAACAATCTCCCAGAAAGTGTTCGCGACGGCACCGATTGTGAGCTCTTTCAAGACCAGACTTGACCAACACTGGAGCGGGTTCAGGTACATTCAGGCGCCGGTACATGCCCAGTACTTGCCAACAGTACGTGACAGAGACGTGACCGATCGCCCGGGCAGCTAGCGAGCCGATCAGTGGCGAAGAGGATAAAGTAAAACTCAGGGGAGAGTCGGCAGTGAGAGTGATGTATCATTGACGTCGGCCATACAAATGCCAGTGATTGTGGACCGAGACTGGTCATCTCTTTTTCACCTATGAATATCAGAGAACCTGATGTTCATGGTGAAATTGTTGTATTTCTAAGTATTTTGGTTCTTTCCTCCCAGTACTCACACACTCATGGAAAACTATGTAAACAATTAAATTTGTAAGGATTTACGAATCAAATTTGTCATGACCTGCTACAGGTGCATTTATATTCTATCTCCATAGCTAAAGGAATTAAAGCGAGATATTTCTACTGTAATCAACACAAATTACTTTCACATTATAATGTATCAAACTACAGTAAAACTCTTAACCTGGACTCTTTTTATCCAGATTTCTGTTTTATCCAGACTAACAAACCACTACGATAATATTGCAGTAAACAGCAACCACAGAATCCCGGAAATTCACGACACTCGGCCGATAGAACAATGTTTTCCATGATCATTTTCTTATATTACATTAGATTAGGTAACACATTTTTAATCAGATTCTTTGGTTGCTGTAATCCGAAATTTTACCATTTATGTTAATCCAGATTGAGTCCAGATTAATATGAACTTGTTCAGATCTACCAACATGGTGGCAAAAATAAACAGCTTTGAATCACTTGCCTGCAGTTTAATATATATAATTCTTGTACATACAGTATTAACCACAAAGTTGATGATTGATTTTTTAAAGTACTGTCATATTTCTCCATAAAACCTTTTGCAGATACCCCTTTCTTATGATCCTCCAGAATTACTTGCTTTATCCTCCAAGCTACTTTTCTTTCTGGCTCTCTTCTGACTTCCTTTTGTAAGCCATGGTAATTAGTCCAAAAACTCACAGATAGTCCACAGGAGTTAAGAGGTGTACACAGGAGGGCTGTAACAGAGCAACTGGAGTGTACACACAGTACAGCAGCTGGGGC
The DNA here is from genome assembly GCF_018991925.1 of Homarus americanus. NCBI lineage: Eukaryota > Metazoa > Arthropoda > Malacostraca > Decapoda > Nephropidae > Homarus > Homarus americanus. The sequence goes on along the minus strand of NW_024732867.1, from coordinate 7,480,379 downwards.
TGGTGTTTGTGTGCACCAGAAGGTAATCTGGGTTGCTATCAAAACTCTTCTCTGGATTATAAAAACCCTCTGGAAATCACTATATATTGCAATAATATTTTGTATTATTATTTTGAAAATTGTGATGTTTAACAGTTTTGATGAAACTTTAAACAAGTTGATTCAGGAGTGAGATTGCTATAACCTAATGTACTTTGTTGTTTTATATTGTACAAATTGTTGACCTATATTGTATTGATTCTTCTGTATTTTTCAGAAAAGCTTTACTTCTGATAGTATCTGTAATTTTGAAGTTTACTTTGTGTGTTAAAAAATTTAACTTCATTCAGACTGATAATTTTGTCTGTTGTCATCTAAAAATTCCTCACTTCTTGTAATTTTTCACACCTGTTGGAATCAAGTTGATAAGCCACTTAAGAATGTTGTTTGCAATTCTAAGATTTTTTATTTTTTGTCAAATTTATGTTTTACTGGATTCCATAAAATATTTACAAAATAGTCTTTTCAGATATTAATTTATTTTATTTTATTTTCAAACTCCTGATAGATATACAGCATTGAAGTTACAATGTACTTTTTTTCCCCATAGTTTTGTTCTAAGGATGTTCTGTTCCATTTATATATGTACAGAAGTCAAATTACTGTAGCAGCATTGACCACTCCCACACAGAAAAACACAAATAATTAACATTGTTCATTTTTACACATACACAAACATCATCTGAGGAAACTGACAGAATACAATAACTGTCCCTTCATACCATGAAGAGCCAAAACTTCTCAGAAGGCAGTATGAAGGAAAAATATGGTGAAAATGTAACATAATTTTATTGTTCTCCAGGTAAGAACAATTAAATAAAAGTCACAAAGTCAGATTTGTTCATAAAAAGCTAAGATAATTTTTAAGCTTTCATTATCCAATTCTCAATGATTCAAACAAACTTCACTATGTAACAGATCAATGCCTGCAACAGTAGAGTAACATGCAAAATCAACAGTTTGCACTTACAAGCAAATCTGATTGTAAATATTCCTTGGATTTTTCCATTTATCCCTCTTGTACTACAAACATCTGGCTTAACCTAATGACCAGGACACCACTACTTAAACAACTTCATTGGTCTATTATAGACCCATTTTTTTATACAATACAAATGTTAAAAAATTAATAAAACTGTTTACTAACCTTGAATATTCAAAACTGCTTTCTTTCCTAATGAAATAATATGTCGCCAGGAAATCAAGAATGAGCCGAGGTCTCGCTCCTAGAATGAATTCATCAATTCGTCATTTAAAACAAATTATATTCAATACTGATCAGCTAATTTTATTTACATCAATATCTTATTCAAATACTGCTGAAAGAATTTTGAATATGTTACAACTTAAAAGGGAAACATGCAATGGAACTTTTATAATTATTTACAACATGCTTCCTTTCCAAACACAGAGACTAGTTAAAAAGACAATGGTACAGGAGATGTAATAGAGTCCAACAGAACCTTCAAGATGTATTTGGTGATTAACAGATAGGCTTCAGTATTAGAACTACGTACTGCACCTCAACAGTTCCAACTAATAACCAATGAAGGAAGCAAATAATAGCTGAAAAGAAGGTGTAAGTTAACCTATGCTAGCTACATCTGCCTAAATAGTCATCATGAAGTAATCCTTGAACTTAATCACTCTCCTGTATGTATAGGTTTTAGGCTCAAAACTGTTATTCTGGACACATATTTGACTTTCCCTTAAATCTATATCTCTCACTCTCTTGAGCACTCTGGAAAAATACTGGGTTAAAGGCTTGCATAATGTACTGCATTTCATATATTAAGTGGACCAATTTCATATCGAGTCCAATTTTAAAATTTCTCTATATGTATTACATTAAAATATATTAAGGAGACTAAATCCACGTACACTACAAAGGTTTACATGAGTCTGTAACATAATTACAATTCATTCCAGCATATTTCTTTACATATCAAAAATAGAAATAATTATGTAATCCAAATCCTTACTTACATCCAATAATAATCAGTTACCCGGTAAATTATAATGTTACACCTTAATCCACATTTACTTACTGCACGCATAATACCAAACAATAGTTGACCATTACTGATAAATTCTTCTCCCTAAAACTGATTATGAGGTTAAATTCTGCATCAAAATTCATTTACTGGAAGAGAAAAGTGAGAACCGATCTATGAGAATAATGTTGAATCCAATTTATGAAAACATCTACAATATGGAATTGTTTCGAATAGTTTCTGGATACAATGTTTTATGTCCTTGTTTTGTACCATTGGCTTTGGTTGCCATACAGTACTTAACTCTGGCATTGACACATGTCTTAAGTCGCCTAATCTTTAATAATTGCATTTTGAATAAGTGTTATAAATTTGATTAAACATTTTAACCCAAGTTACTAAAACAGCATCTCTGCTTCAGCTTTAACTTAACATATCGAAATATTCATGAATGTTGTTCCACTAATTCCAGAACATTCAAGCAACGGTCTCATACAGTCTAGGTCCACCTCCAATTATCACAGATAACAGAGGTACTCGATTATTTAGTTGGATTATTGATTATGTATATTTGAAGTACATACAGTACTGTATTGGCAATTATTAAGGTACCTTTGAATTTTTATTCTTTTAACAGCAGTCATTTGAAGAATTCCTTTTGTCAACTCTGAACTCTTCCAATATCTTGTACAATGCTCTAATTATTCAACAGATTTTAACTACCATTGGGGGAGTCCTGCACATACAGTCTTATATCTTCAAATTTGGGGCAGTGCTGCTGTAAAGCTTTCCTGTAGGAAGCTTTATCATTTACAGAAATACCATCAATAATTTTTTTTAATTAATACCAATGTTTAACCACTTTAAACTACCTTTGAGAGCCCTATTGGGTTCACTTTAAAAAATATGAGAATGGAAGATTATAATCACAAAACTTTGATTTCAGCAAAAACAAAGGAAGATACAGTCATCCCCAGCGTTACCAACATTTTGGGTCACAAAAAATTCATCCATATGGAATTTGTGAATTATAACCACTAAATTCAAGGCATAGAACAATAATTTGCCATCATGGAAGTAATATTATTACCATTATTTTTTTTTTATTTCAACAAAAATAAATCAGTGAAAAGATAGATTATAATTAACAAAGAAAGTGTGAATTTCATAATGCCATTGTTTACCAGCAAGCATGGGCATGAATAACACCTGTCTCACACTGCCAGACTTGCCTACATCTGCAACTGTGTGATCCTTACACTCTCTTGGTTCCCAAATCCGTTTACTGATACGATCATTAGGTTCATATTATTTTATCAGTAGGGGGGCTTTGGGATGCTTTGTGTTGACTATATGTACAGTAGATCACATGTGTTTAAGCGACATTCTCGCCATCTTTTCCCCGAGTGTTTAATGTCATTCATTTCTAGCAAGTTAAATTTGAGTGTTTTGTTTTTTAATATCATTTTATACCATAAAATATTTAGTTTTCCATTTAATAGACTTAAGAAAGTTTATTTTAATTTTTAATTTTGTCATATTTTTGGGTCAAAAAATGTCCTTAGAAATGCATCTCCATTTATATAATGGGATTCAGAGGAAAAAAAATAGCACTAAGGAATTTCACGCGTCCCTTCTGTAACATGTGGATGCCTGTAGTACAGTATTACATGAGCTACTCATTAAAAAATAATAATTCAGAGACAACCTCAAGAAAAAATCTAGTACCCTGTCCCACAGAATAGTCAACTTCTATGGGCTTGGATGATTAAGGTAATCAGAAATGTAATTGAACATTGACAAAAGCATCAGGTATCAAGTTCTATCTAACTTCTCATGTACAGTACACTAAACCAATGGGCACCAAGAGTTCTCTGATTTTCTTTTACAAACTCTTATGAGAAACTAGATACAGTACTCTTGTTGCATCAACCCAAATAAAGGAAAACAAGAAGAAATTACAAATTTAGTCCAGAAAAACTTCTTAATACAATAACCTAAATAAAGGAACAAACAGGAAAAATTTACAAATTTACTCAAGCACAATGTCTAAATTGTTCTATTTGATACTAATAGAGCTGGTTTACACTAAGCTATATAGAGTCTACACTGTACTGATGCTCCATTGGTGAGCCAACTTCTAGTTTCAAAAATTATACTGTGATATGCTTCCTTTTAATCCCTGCTAGAACACTACTCAGCCTGAAGCAGACACCCATCCTCAGAGTGGCTACTGTGTGGCCGCACCACCAGTCAGATATCTCCTTGTTTATATCATTATGCATAACCTATTGACTGATTCCTAAAAAAGATATAAAAACAAAAATAATAATAAAAAGCATACTTAAAACAATGAACTAATGATGCTGAACTACAGTAAATATTCCATTTATTAACAAAGTAATCATTTAACATCTAAATGGTGTGAAAGCATGAGAACACAAAAGATAAAATTCAAAAAACTTCAAAAATTAGATACGTATATGAACGTACTGTGGCCATTTGTGATATAATTCCATCCATGTTTAAGTCGTCTTCTAGTAGTATCACGTACAACTTCATAACACCATAGAATTCTCAGTATTAAGCCATAAAAACAATCACATAAATCATACCTTCATAAACACATTTTAATGTAATGTTCATAACAGAAGTAAGTATATCAGAAGTTAGCAAATGGCTACTTTCTTAGAATATCTGAAGACACATCAAGGCCCATACCCAATAAACACACTCAGGTTTAGCAACATTTGCCACATCCCGTTAATCACTGCACTCATAATAACTTTCAATGTAGCTAAAACACTTTGATTCACTTGCTTAAAATGTTTACTCTTTTTAATAAAAATACATGTTTTGTGAAACTAAACAGTTCAGTGAGCAACAATATGTTTTATGAATGCAGTTGTTGATGGGAAGGAACACTTGAGGAGCAGCAGTCAACTTAAGTGTGTTTACCAACTATGATTTTGTCCTGATACAAGTGCTACTTGAAGCACACTTTACTTATCTATGCATGATAAATCAGGAAAATATTCTAACTATAATACACAAGAGCCAATAATATATTGTCAGCTGTACACTACACAGGAACATACACAATTTCCAAATACAGCAAATAGTTTCCACCACTGCTCATTTCTCACTGCTATATAAAGCTATTGGGAAGGAGAAATAACATGTTGCACCATCTCCTAAAGCAAGAGGCCATTACATAAAACACTGACACCAAATACACATCCATTCTTGTTCTATATAACTGATGACTCAAATAAATCATAATGGAAAAATATTCAACTCAAAAGGTTGTCATGTAGTCAAGACAAGACACTATTTGAAGCAAGTGTGGAGGGACAATAGGCTCAGGTGCCCTGGGCTAATACCTGATTGGTTTTATACACATGTAATGAAACACATTACAGAGTTATATCTCCAGTCCAGCATTATTTTCAAGTCATTGGACAAAATAATCTACTTTTCAGTAAAATTCAGATTATCTGTTAGTATTACAGTAGAATATATCATTTTCCATTAGTGTGCACACTACACATTTCTTCTATCTGGCACAAATATTATTCTTGATTTTTTATCACTACACCATAATGGACACTACTTTGCAGCTATCATCATCTAGTATTGGCACCATATATATTTATTTATCCTCCCAAATTAGGTCATGCCAAAGTTGAGTGTTGCAGCTGTGCCAGACGTTCATGTGCCTCGTGGAATGTGGGCCGTTCATGGGGATCCAAATCCCAGGACTGGAAAATAAAACAAAACATTTACCAAAATATTTAGATAAAGTTTGTTAATCCACCAGAAGTGGGGTGAGATATAAGAAGGAAATATCCTGCATTGGTTAGAAGAAAAACAGTTTCACAAAAAATATTAAAATACTTTATATTTCACCATTGGTAGAGTTGTAACCAAATACTAATTGTGATTTAATTAAGGATTACAGTAAGTTCTCCTATAATGCCAGTTTTCATCATGAGATTAGCGTACTAGGGAACACATTTCCTATAACGTAGATGCAATTTGGATAGAATGTAGCTTTGTCACTTGTGTAGAAATAAGAGGTTTTGCAGTTGCCTCGGCATATCATCACACGGTGGGATGCACCGCCCCAGCAGTCTTTGTTTATCTTCCCTATGTGTAAGACATCTGTTATCACAGCCAGCGCTTTACCTTAGTACAATTACTGTACAGTATCAACTTTATTGCTTTTGGTTACTGTACATTTTTACAAGTGGACAACTACAGTATACAAATTTAAAAAGACAAGATGAGCACATGACAGAGAAGCTGAGTGCCAAGACCACCATAATCACTGTCATGATCGAGATAACACAGTTATGGTTATTTTAGATATAGGTTCTATGTTCCCTATTGTAAAAGATAAGAATAAAATATTAATCAGTTGTGGCTTACCTCCTTCATCAACTGATACACCTCTGGGGGACAGCAGTCAGGGGCTTCCATGCGGTAACCCTTCTCAACATGTTTCATCACATCCGCTAATGGCTGAAAAATAAGTTTTATGTTATGGTAACAGTCATGGGAAAAGAGAAAACTTTATATATGTATTTATCTTGATTAACTTATAAAGCCTAACTGATGTATGTCAACTCATTATATTCTCAAGAATATTTACATATCAGTAGTTTCTAGAGTCAAGTTACAGGAGATAAGTTTGAAGATAATAAGGTACTGTATTAAAACATTATTCTATTTTAAACGTGTTTTTGTATAGTACTGTACTTGTGTTTAAATTTGACTTTCATTATGGGTATTCTTAAACATTCTTTAGCTACAACATGAACTATGACCATAATTGTGAAAAATGACACTGCGTGAACAGTATACTATTGATATATGACATAAAAAGATATTCTTTAACTGTAAAAACACTAACATAAATCACTTACAATTCGTGGATATGGAACTCTACCAAAAGAGTAGATCTCCCACAGAAGAATACCAAATGACCACATGTCTGACTTATTGGAAAATTTCTGTAAAAAGAGAAATGAAAAAAAAAACATAACTAAATTTTGTATGATAGATTTTAATTTTCATGCATAAAGGCTCTTCTGGCTATGATACAGGGTGATCAGCGAGGAGCTATCTTCTGGGTCTTAGCACCTCTTATACTAAATTAAATCCCTTCTCAGATCAATTTTCTTCTTTACATCTATGTCATGTGTTGTTGAGATGATGAACAAAGTAACATAAGTAAACGAGATGAATATTAAGGGGTCGTGTGTAAGGCAAACACCGTGCCACAGCAGAAAGTTTAAGGTGTGAGGAAAAATGTACATAATTGCATTTTTATGAAAGATTCTGCTGAATGATTCCAACACTTCCCATCACACGTCTAGAATTATTAAGGTTAATAGCATATCCTTTACTTCCTGATGAAAACTAGAGAGTGTATGATAGAGACTTTATATGCATGAAAGTACTGTATGGTCACTTACACTGTGTCTGAGAGCCTCTGGTGCAGTCCATTTAATTGGAAACTTTCCACCATCCAGTTTCAGATTCATCTCGTGGGCCAGACCAAAATCACACACCTTCGCTACCCCCTCCTCGCTTATAAGAACATTGCGAGCAGCCAAGTCACGATGAACCACCTTCTGGGACTCCAAGTATTCCATGCCACTACAAGCATGACTGTCAAGAAATAATAATAATAATAATAAATACTACCACTAACAATAAAGACACTGTATCTCTATTAGTTGGAGAGTTATAGTTATCTAGGAATTTTCCAGTAATCCTCAATACTTCTCCATTTTTCCACCACCATACACATACAGTACAAACATAACAGTGGGTTAAATATGGTAACATTTAAAGAGGACATATCTTGCAAGGTACCAAGACAACCATTTTTAAATACATGGGAAAAGAATGAAGGCGAACGATTAAAGAGATGCTAAGATAATACCGTTCATTTATAATTTACCATGCAAAGTTGATCTGGTCTCTTTTAGTAACATGTAGTCTTCCCCTTGACCGCAGATAGTCCACGAGGGAGCCTTTACTCATGAACTCCGTCACCAGCAGGATGCACGAGTCTTCAAACACTAGACCCAAAAGATTCACTAAGTTATTGTGCTTCAAACTCCTGTGGATGAAGAGAAGAGGAAGAATAAAAGTTATCAATCATTCCAGTACGACAAAATTACTTAAGAATTACCTTATCATCTACTGATTATAATTTTACATGTGCATACTGACTGTCTCATTAGAGCAACTTACTTCTTTTACAGCCAAGACCCAGGTTTTATGTTGTGTATAAGGCAGATGTGATATGTACAATCACCAGCACTTTCACCTGTTACAGTGGCTGATGCATTTTGTGAGATGTGGCACCTCTGTGTTTGTTTATATCATGTTAAAGCTCCCGGAATGGCCCAAAGGAACGTCACAATAGTACCCAGATTAAGCATTCCAAAGAGTTGCCACATCTCACTAAATTCACCAGTCACTGTACCTGGTGTAAGCTTGAAGGTGAAGCTATCACTAATGGACATAAATTATATTAACCCTTCTCACCTACAGAACAGCTTTGAAGTATTAAATGTACTTTCTTCCTCACATACTCGAGTCCATTTATTAAGTATTAATTATATCAACCAAATATGCCTGTGTGAGTTTTGACACAATATAAGATAAAAGACAGACCACCTGGCTACTAGAGGTTCCTCCAATGAATGTACAGTAGAGGGTTTTTGTTTAAATCTTTAGGAGAGAGAATGTCAAGAGGCTGGGGATCAAGGACTTGGCTCAGGTAACATATAAGTATTACTAAACAAATGGGGCAAACTCAGTCAACTAGATACAAAGTAATAATTCAGTAAATGGTTTATTACTGCAAGTCTTCCCAGTTAGTGAAATTTCAATCACTGCTGAAACATTCAAAACAAACTACAAATCCTTAAGAGTTCATGAATATATGGGCCCCTGCTTGCATATAAGTATTAATTTAGACAACAGCATTGATGAAATTCCTGCATTAAATTTATACAAATGAATCATTTTTTAAAAGATTAACCTTTTGTCAACAAGTTTGTGGAGACTTTTGATGACCTGACATAATGATTGGGGGTTAGGTTAGGTATAAGATGTTAGGTTAGGTTAGTGGTAATTTCCGTTGGGCAAATTGTAATGAATTTAACAATGGTTTATTCTCGCCATTAACCATTCTCAAAAAAAAATAAAATAAAATAAATAAATAAATAATAATTGGTGGATCTTGAGAAATCCAATCTTTTTAAACTTGATAATTGTTTTTGTTTTCTTGTTTTTTTGGTGGAAGGGGGAATGAAGACAAAGATTATGAGGGGTTGAGGGTGGTTAACGTAAGAAATATAGAGGATAATAATGTAAGTTTTTTTGAGATTTGTAATTGCCTGATAAAGCAGTATATGGTCTAGGGTATAACAGGACCCACTGACTAACTATTTCTTTAAGTACCAGCCCAAGAGGAAGACAAACACAAGTAATGCTAAAATAACTATACAGCATTATTGTGACCAAGTTTGATATTCTTGGGTTAAATATTGTTGTATGAAAGAGATATGTACTGTGTGTTTGTATATATTTTCAACATCATTGCTTACAAAGAAATATGAATCATTCTTCTGAAAATTCATTAATTGTTTATGCAATGCATTTCTCTACAGAATTGATCTTATTTATTATTAAATTTCACAAAAGATCTGAGCAGAAGAACACAATTATTATGAAGCCAAGGTACCATCACCACCAAACAGTTTCCCCGTGTGATCACTCACGTCATCAGTGAGGCTTCCTCCAACAAGCCCTGGGCTGCTCTGCTGCTGTCCTTCAGCCTCTTCACTGCCACCTTCAGTCCTATCCATTCACCAAGCAGAACATCACCAAATTCTCCTTTTCCTATAGAGTCCAGCAGCTGAAATGACCAAAACAAGTCTATACAGTACATGAGGATAAATAAATTCTTGAAAGTTAATGAAAGGATCCAAGCATATGAATACAAACTCATGACATTTCAACTATCACACATTGTAATTTTTAAACCTTCAATTGCTGTTGGCTTAAGAATAAAACCTCATAAGTTAAGATAGTTTAAGCATCAAGGGATGATTCTTAAGTTTGTTTCATTAATAATATGAATACTGTACAGCAAAAATTGGGTTATAATGTTTGACAATAGCTATAAATTATCACTTGTTTAACGATGGGGATGTGTTCCTAAAACCCTAATGTTAAGCGCAATTATCACTAAACAAGCGATAACGAGGAATACTATCTGTGGAGATGGCTTGTTGCCACTGTTACAAGTAATGAAACTATAAAAGTTATGGAATAATCATTACCTTATTTTAATGTGACTTAGAAATAAAGAAAATAAAATAGAAGACCAAAAAATAAGAAAAATTAAGTGCCTGGGTGTGTGTGTGGGGCAAGTGATCATATGCCTGGGCTCAAGGAGACAGTAAACTGTGTCACCCAGTAGCACTCAGAGGGGGTGAGACTGAGCTGTGATCTATGTTAATTTATTTTTCAACTTGTAATTTCTGGTAGATATATGTACTGAACTGTGCGTATTTTTGCTTGTTTTTACTGTTACATGCACACACAATCTTTCATACAGAATGTGCAAAAAGTAAAAAGATTAATTATCATAAGATCAAAAACATAAAAGGGAATAAACATTTCTTACGTGCGCAGGGGAGGGGGGTGAGGCATGGGTGACCTCGGGTGTTAGCTGTCTCCTGTGTGTAGTGTAACGAGTGCCAAGTGGCAATGCAGATTTTTTTTTTTTTTTTAGGTTCCAGTATTTATTCTTCTTCTTTTTATTTATTCCTAACATTTAGTGGTACAGTATACACATAACACAGTTCAGCCAGGTAGTCACCCAGTTGACTGTGTGTGGTTACTGTGCTCTATGCTGTGATGTCACATATGGGGGAGGAAGTGTGTGACTGGCCAGTTACAGCTCACTGCCTCAATACATACATTCACCTCCCACACACACACACACACACCTATGCTCTTCATTTTTTTATTTGATAGTTTTATAATATATTTTCTTTATTTCTAAGTCACACTAGCTTACAGTACTTGTAACAAAGGCAACATGCCATGCCACATGCCACCTTATCCCCGGTATTTCCTCCTTTACAGAGTTTTGACTTAACTTTAAGGGAGAGAGGATGTTAAAAATGTAATACAGAATTATCATTAAGTGAATTATGGCTAATCAAGGGATACTTGTATCTCCATTACGAAAATTGTGAAAGATTGGTTATAAATTTAATGAACAGTATCTATTTCTTAATGTGACAAAACAACCAATAATGTGTATACAGTCCATAATATTCTGTCCTTAAATACAGAATCAGAAAAAAATCCAAAATCAAAATGGTCACACGTTCAAAATCCCTGCCAAATTAACACATCAATTTCTTAAGACCACTGCTCTGTTTTCTGTAAGCTGCTTCCCCTTTATAGCTGTATATTTGAGAAGTATTGGTTCGGTGCATTTCTCACCTATTTTTGCGGGTTGTGGCCTTATAATAATGACCAAGAACATTCCAAACAATATTATTCAGTTTAGCAGTATAAAGGCATGTTAAGCTTACCATTATGTAGAGAGTTGAAATACTATGATACAGTAACTACAGTGATTATAATACAGTAGGTACAGTAATTAGATAAATACAAGTCAGTGTAGAACCTAAGTGAGCATTACGGCATTGACTACTGGAGTATACGACAGCCACCAATATAAAGAAGCAACATATAAAACTGATGATGTTTTAATGATCCAAACAGAGGAATGTGGTAAGCTTCTTTATGACTGGTTTAATCAATGCCACAGAATAGGAGTAGCAATCTGCCGTCTACTTCTATACGAGAAGATCAGTACAGGACAATACTCCTGTATCTATAATCGGGAAATGTCAGTGATTCAAAAACTGCCAAAATAAAGTGTATAATACATCAATCTGCTACCATGATATCCAGCAGGTCAATGGTCCATTATACCCAGCTAACGTACAACACCTTTCACTTTATTGCTAAACAGTATCAAGGTCGGTAGTGTTGAGCTGAACACAGTCCTCTACAAGTGATACATTTTCAAAAATTTGCACCAATAAATACAGTACGTGGTTTTTATGTACAGTTTGTGTTCAATAATGTAATTTCTGAGTTTTATGTATACAGTACTTCCTGTTTTATCACCATGGTGAATGCAAGCAAAAGGAGCCATGGTACATGAACAGAATGAGTGCATAACTGTACAAGCAATGTTGATAAAGTAAAGTAAGCAGCCACTACACCTCAGACTCATGGGTGTAAACACATCAGTTCATAATTATTTTTATTTGTTTTCATATTCCATGGAGCTGGGTATTAAATTGTAAATGTTGCTAAAATGGTTATGAAAGTATGATTAATAAGGGCATAAATGTTTTGCTGTTTGCCCTCAGAAAAACTCCCTGGAAAAGCCAGACATTTACAAAACCTGGATCCAAGTTCCCCAAGTACTCCAGTCTAACAGGAGTTTACAGTACCGATACATCATGGTCTTGTGGGGTTCCTATTATTTTTTCAACTGTTCTGAGTACAGTATGTAGCAGAGTGCAGTCATCATGAAGCAATAAAAATAGGTTCAGTTGTTGGCAGACTTTAATAATGGTCATCTTACATCCAACTGTACAGTATAAAGACTAAGATAACTAACCTTCAGATCTTGTCTGTTTATGGACCAGCCCGCAGCCTTGAATAACTTCACTGCGTCTACGGCATCTTCTCGTCTGCCTTGTTTTGGAACCGATCGCTTAAGTTGAGTGCACAGACCATCTGCGTCTTTCTCATAATGCTGAAAATAAAATATGACGAATGAAGCACTGCACAGTAATACACACCTCTGGCACCACCCCTACAGCTGTTGAGTTGCAAGTTTAATCTAATATATCTTTGTTAAAGCGAGTCAGACTCCTATAGTACTGTACTCACACCTGTACCAAATATAAACCAAATTAAGAGTACCGGAAGTTACACAGTGCCACAGTTGATGAGTAAACGTATGGAAGAGTTAGTGGAGGACAAAGAGATGTTCCTTTTACTAGATGGGAACAGTAACTCAATATACAATAAATACAAAATATACAATTATACTTATCTATCACAAGTACAAAATTTTCCATATCTATACGTAAGAGGTAGAATTCACCAATATCTATATTATAACTATTTCATGTCCATATATTCACTTGCTCTTTAAAATTCCAGCCACAATCTAAAAGTTTTACACACAAACACACACACATGCAGTGTACTGTATATTCATTTGTAAACCTGTATGACAATTTTACTAAATAAATATTATTATTATTATCATCATAAGAAAAGTTCATAACCTGGACAAGGCTTCTTACCTCAACCAGTTTTGTTAGATGTTCAAAAAATTCTTCTTCATCAATGGTTAACTTGTTGTCTTTGTATATAACTCTATAATGCTCAACCTGAAATAGAAACTAAATCAGTAACCTTTTAAGCTTTAGTAAATATGAGTTGCAATAATAAAATTTCAATACCCTGTACACTAATACTGTACTGTATTGTCTGTACAGTGAAAGAAGTTGGTCCCATAGGCATGACTGCTTGTTAGGGGCAGTGTGGATACAGCACACTGTATACTAAGCCTTCAGTACACAAGGAAGCAGCATGGCCGGTACTGCACTCGACCGCCTTCATTTCCCCAAGTTTTAAACTTAGGTACCCATTTACTGCTGTGTGCATTGCTGACACAACATTGTTTTGGCACGTGTGTGTGTGTGTGTGTGTGTGTGTGTGTGTGTGTGTGTGTGTGTGTGTGTGTGTGTGTGTGTGTGTGTGTGTGTACAATATGTATTTACTGTACAGTATGTGTGTAAATACAGTATATATGTAGAAATGATATTTCATTGTGTGACTATGGACCTGTAGCTCAGTGAAATGGCAATTCTGATCCCCCAAACAAGCAATTTAAAACATACAAAAATTAAAGCGTGCAACACCCCATAATTTTTGTGTTGTAGCGACTGAAGAATAACTATATTAGGAATTTAATGTAATATAATATACTTAACGGATGCTTATAGATTTTTGTTACGAGTTGTTTTTCTCATGTGACTGTTGTTGAGTCGGCTGGCTAACGCGGCTGAACTTGGTTCAAGACTTGAGTCGAGACAGCTTTGTTCAGTCAGCCGGTATATATACTCGTTGGCGGCCTAGGAATGGCCACTCACTCTCGCTCTGTGCTTGAGCACAGTTCTCCTCGCCACACCAATAAACTGGCAAACATTTGCCTGAGTTTTCCTGGACCAAACACTGCAGTGTAATGTACTGTATGTTTAAGTTCAGAGATTCAACACTGGCATGATAATGAATTCTAAAGTCCGCAACACAAACAGTACTTACTGGTAATAAACATAACTCTTTACACTAACGCACACAGAGGTTCCAAACACAGTGTCCTGTCAACTATGACATGACCCTTTAACATGTAGGCTAGATTTTAAAAGGAATAATACAACAGACAACAAAAACTTACATGAATGATATGTTGAAGGGTAAAGTAGAGGGCAAGAAAACTGATCTAATAAGTGGTGGAGGTCTTAAAGAAAGTGTTCAATTTTTGTAGAAAGACCAAGGTTAGTTCCCCTACCTTGCCTTCGTAGCAGACACAGAGGGTATAGTCGCCAGGGAAGTTTGTTGACTCTCGGACAAGGAAAAGACCGTCCTCAGGAGGATTTAACAAGCTTTCTGCATCATCTCGGGTAATTTTACCATGGAACCAGCTGAGGAGATAATTAACTTTAGAATTACAGCAGGTTTGGTTGGAGTTTAAGTTAGGTCAGTCTAAGTTAGGTCAGGTCAGTTTAAGTTAGGTTAGAATGATAAGTTATTGTCCTTCACACAAGCTATAGTAAAAAATACCTAATCAGCATAACAAGTGAAATTAACCAGATGGTAGATGAACCAACTTTGGGGGTTGGGTTGGGTTGGGTTGGGTTGGGTTGGGTTGGGTAAAGCTCAGATCCATTCTCTAAAGTACCTTAGTTGAAAAATACACCTTAAAATTTTATGCTCATTAAAAAAAGATAATCAGAACATGTGACAATTTGCTGCAGTTAATCATAAAGAAAAACTCTCACATTAACACAAAAAAATCATCATTATAAATCTCTTGTCAAATAGTTTTACTCTCTGTTCTCACAATAAGATACAGTATACAGTACAGGTTTATATATGGTGTTTACAGTGACAATATTACCATATCAGACTCATAATGAAAAACCATTACACCATCAGATCTGTATATTTCATCCTTCTGAGTTCCCTCCTTTGTAATTAGTGTATCATGAGTTCCCTCCTCCTATGTAATTAGTGTACCATGAGTTCCCTCCTTCTACATAATTAGTATACCATGAGTTCCCTCCTTCTACATAATTAGTATACCATGAGTTCCCTCCTTCTACATAATTAGTATACCATGAGTTCCCTCCTTCTACATAATTAGTGCACCTCATCAACTCCCTTCTACCATAAGTCTGAACTGTTCTGTCTTCATTTTTAGTCTGATAACAGTATGAGTTTCACCTTGTTCTCCAGGCACCGAAAATGGTCTCGAGTAATCACCGAACTTGCGTGAATTAAACGGTAGAATGGAAGGTGGTCACACATACGGTACTGTCACTCGGTAAATACACACACTTTTTTTTCTTTGTGGTGAAGATAATTTGTACCTCTGTCAGCCTCTAAAAGACTCAAGTTCGTAAACAGTCTAAGAGAATCAGGGCTTTACTAAATACTGATGACGTATAACAAATACACTATAATGAGACTTTTATTTAATGGACTACTGTATATATGAAAGAGTACAGTCCATTATATTGAGGTCTATTAGATGTAAAACCTCAATATAACAGATTATACCCATTACTTATGTTCGTTAAATGGGGGTTAATACTGCACTGTATAGAGGTAACTAAATACATGAGTAATAATTCACAAGTATGACGGCTGGACAAGGTGTATGTACTTACGCCATGGTATTCAACTTGACTTCTTTTCTCCACTCCATTACGTATGATGTGGGTATCATGCCTTCCTCTCCATTTCTGTTCCTTGCTTTAACCCAGTTTAGATCATTGGTCGGTCTAACAATGGTTAATCTGTCCATCTTGAGAAAGGGTAAGTCATCTGCAGACGTACCAGAGAAAGCAAAACGTGCCACAACCTCTGTACCAGGGGCCCAAGTACCCTGAAACACAAATTTCACTTGTCAGTAACAAATACTGTATATTAAATTTCAGTCATCTACCAAGTTCTGTTGTAAAAAAATATAAATATCCAACAATAACAATTTACTGCTGTGTGCATATATTCACATGACTTATTCTAGAATAATAAGTACTAAGGAAGCACTCAAATACACATATCAATTAATGTATCTTCATAAATCAGTGTACACAATACTGTACAGTACACTGAATGCTATACTAAAGGCCTAAGGATCTATAAGGGGAAACTGGTGCAGGGGGAGTGTTCTGCATTCACAATTTAAAAACTCCAGTTCAGTCACATACCACAGATGACAGGCAAAGTTGGTTGTGTACTCCTTGCTGTACTGTATGTAGGCTTGTCAGTTCTTTTATCATGCGTACACCAGGCCACACAGCCCTTATCTTGCTTAACAAAATGCAATTCACTCAGACGGAAATAACGAAACAATATTAGGCGTTTTTTTTTCTCACTGAAATTAAATTAATCCAAACTCATATTAAAAACACCATCCCTCAAGTAACAATATAAAAACAGTATCACAATCCCCTTCACTTCATACCAATTATTTATTATGCGACTCATTACACCTTTATTATCTTTACCAGTACAATACAACATATACAGTACATCTCTCTGATTAACATACTGTACTCTCTCCTTCTTCATCAATCAGTTACTGCCAATCTGTCTCTAGATTGAGTGAAACAAGGACACCGGGGGAGGAAAGGGAGGCATGTATACAAGCCTTTACAGAAAACAGCCATCATTACCACCAGGTCTATTTCTACCACTGACCCCTGTGTACTACTCATCCAGTTGGTGTCTATGATATATTAGCACCTTCACTGGCTCTTGCTCCCCCTTCACCACTACACTATCAACATCATTACCAACTTTAGTGAAATTTTATCTACCGGTTATGTATTTTTTTTCCTTTGCACCCATTTCCTTTAATGTTCTTTCAATCTTCTTTCGTAAAAAAAGAAGGACCGATAATCTCCTATTACTGTACTGTACATATGTTATGGTGCGTCACTATGGATCACAATATCAAATTTAAGAATAGAGGAAACAGTCGCTGGACACTTTTGACGCCCCTTTTTGACACCGAATCAGTGGTGCAAAAAAAATAAATAAATTAACTTGTACACTACGTTGTGATGGACCAAAGTCAGTCACATGCAGATACAGAAGAGTGTCCAGTTCCTTCATATGATTTAAAATAGGTTATTTAAAACTGGGTGTCACTGAAATGGATCTTGACACTTAAACTTTCAAATGGTGGGCAACATGGTGAACGGATATAAATAGTGTTTTTGGCACGGCCACACAAACAACATTGGTCCATTTGACACTTCAGTATTTACCTTCACTTTCTACTCTGCCCAAAAATTAACATCGTTAACCTGTACAGAACTTACCCCCCCACCCCCCGTCCCCCCTCATGGGGCATTCTTAACAATTTTTTTTTCAGTACTGTACATATTTAGAAAATTTCTCTTATAGATCTATGTATTCTATTTTGAAGTGCTAAACACAGTAAAATAAAGTAATACAACTCCATCTCAGCACAACACATGGTCATGACACATAGAAGTTTTCAATGTAAAACATTATAACTGAGGCAACAATGACAAACCTCTAGGAATTATATTTCCCATATAAGTCCCCACCAGGGGGCAACTTTTACCACAAGACAATAGAACAATGGATGAAGCAAGAGGAGTATAAATATGTTCACCATTTACAGCAATTACTGAAGGTGTCATCCAGATGCCACAATGAAACAGTGACAGTTTTTGAAAATTATAATACAGTGGTCCCTCGGTTAACGAGCACAATCCGTTCCAGCAGGTTGCTCGTTAACCGAAAAACCTGTCAATCGAGACCATTGTTTCAATGGGTTTTTGGGTAATTGGTTCCAGCTCACCGAAAATTGCCTAAATTCAACAAAAAAAGTAGAAAAGTACACTTACTTTGAGGTGTGTATGTAGAAGGCTCCTGGATGATGATGATGATGATGATGATGGGAATTTGAATGGGGGTGGAGGAGAAGGAAAAAGAGAAGGCATTGGGGTGGAAGAGAAGTCACCCCATGGCACCATTTCACCCATAAAATTTTAGTTCTCTTGGTATATTTCAAGATTATTTTCTTTAAGTCAACACTGCACTGCATTATATATTGTTAATATGTAAAATATATTTCAAAATGACCAATAATTTGCTTGGAAACACAGAAAAAAAGCGTTTAGTTGAAGAGTCTCAAGCAAGATGTTACCTCCACTGAAAACAGAGGGAGACTAACGCCTGTCTGGTGTGTTAACAGGCTGGATGGCACGCCAGAAACTAGTTTCTTTACCTTCAATTATGTTCAATAATTGTTAAAATGACTAAAAAAGTTAATATTAAACTTTTAAAATTATTGTATAGTATAAACTTCTTGATATTCACTAAAATAGTAAGGAATTTAAGCCCTAAAACCGATTACTGTATTGGCGGACTAATACTACAGCTGGTGGACCGCCAAATGCAAGCGAAAACATGTTGAAGTCGGCTTGTAAAAAACTCGTTAATCGAGGGATTGCTTGTTAACCAAAGTTAAGAATCTTATGGAAGGTAAATCGTTAACTGAAATCTCGTTAACCGAGGGACCACTGTAATATCTTATTAGTCCTTAAGGGCCTTATCACCTCAAAGATTTTATACCGGAAGCACAACACAAAACAACTGCCACCTGAGGACAACATCAACCTACACCAACACTGCCTGCCTCAAGCCCCAAGGTACATATGCTTCATACTTAAGAGAGTCCATCAACCCACTGTGAAGGTACAGTATCACCTGCTAGAAGTTAGAAAATAAAGCAAACTGTCCTCACCTGGGTAAGACCCTCGAACTGGATGATCAGACAAAGAACAGATGCATACACTGATGGATGGAAAACACAAAGGTTCACAGAAGAGAAAGGACAGTGTGTTCAAAGTCTAATTTAACTAGCAACTGTGTTCCTGAAAAAATGTCTGCTGGCTGAATTTTTTGCTAAACAAGGCACATCCTCCTATACCGTCCCATGTTAAAAACCAAGATGTGTTGCAACTAAAAAATATTTCAACCCCAAAATCCATGTACAGTACAGTATTAATAACCCAAAAAATTCTGCCCCAAAATGTAAACTAACAATATTTAACTTGAAAAGCTGAAGATTTATGCTGCTTGTGGTTGGCTTAGCATTCATGATATAGATAATAGATTTATAAGAGCACACATGACTTGGATGTTCCGAGTTATTAGAGGGTTGAGTTCGTAGGTCATTCATTCACAACTTGGAACTCAGACACAATGTTATAAGAAAAATTTAGATTTCCAAATCGGTCCACAAAATTTATTTAACCAATAGTTAAGCTGAATTATATTGCTTCATGTGAATAATAAGAGTACGATTGTTAAACATTTCGAGCCAAACAAGCAACCGATTATTGTCAGCATTTCTCCTTCTCCAAACTCTTTGTTATGTCCATTTTCATCTATATTATTAATGTGTTTCTTTTCCATAATATAAGTTTATCACCATTCTTATGCTTGTCAGCCATTATTAGGGTCCACTTTCACATGATCAGGATATATTTTCTTTCACCGTCACACTCCACAGCCACCTCACCATTCTCATTTTGCTCGCTCAAGCTTGTGTATGTCATTCTCTTTGCCCAAGTTTTACAGAAATACAACATCATTATTTTCACAGAGTTGCAAATATATTTCTTTTGTGATAGAGGGAAGTTCCTCTTACAGCATTGGTGGTACAGCGGCATTGCGTGTATCTTTCACCCGGACACACGTGGGAAGCGTGTTATCCAGTATGACACTATCAAACATCACAAGTTTCCTTCTGGTACTCCGGTTTCCTCCTGTACTAACAGTAGACAAATAAAGTTCATAACAAAGTAACAAAGAATGGACCAAGTGGTGCAATGACAAATAATAAAAACAACTCCCTAAACTTCCTCCAGCCATTACCAACCCTTACAATTGAGCACCACCTCCAACACTGATCATGTCACCCAAGTAACAGAAGAGAACTCATCAATACAGCTCAGTTTCTCCAACCGTGTAAGTCCACATGATTACTTATGTATGCAGGGCATACCAAACAGGGAGGTACTACCCCCTGGGAAGATATTGGAAGCATAATGTGTTGTCTATGGTAGACCCTGCTGCCATATGGCATCACAAAAACTGTGACCAAGTCCCAGGTTGCTGATCTGACTTTCTGCCTCATTTACACACAGTTGCAGAGTCTCAATTGTTTCTGTTACTATTGACAACACAACATACATATATTGTATTGTTTCTCACTTTATTTTTTTTTTCATTTTGTATTTCTTTATGGTTCCTTATTATTATTATTATTATTACATTTTCGCTCCCTAGGCCCTGATGTGGGTCAGTGACCTGTGCCTGGGTGGGCTAATCCCCACAAAAAAAAAAAAAAATCAGCAACATCCTGCCATATACACCACTGCACCTCTTATGTCCCCACCCTCCACACACACTGCACATTATTGCTGCCAACACCTTTCTTACAGACAGCACATGGCCATTTGCCACTTTCCACCATGCATCTTTCACCCATAACACTAATAAATACTTTTGTTTTTGCCACATTCACTCTCATACACTTTGACTCCATTCCATTCTTCAATTTATCCACCAACTCTTCCATACTGCACTATAGTATCTGAGACACCAGCATACAGCTCCTCCCAGGCAGATAATCCTACCTTAAGTGCCATGACAGCATCTCTGTAACACCATGGTAAACGGAAGGAGGCTTATCACAGATGAACCCCTACTTTTTGTAGAAGGACCTCTGCCTTGCTTCAGAATGTATGTTTCTTATTGTGCATTAGTGTACTTGTATAGGATAATCAAGCGATAATAGATGTGAGAAAGAGCAACAGAAAAAAGGAGTTCATGCAAGTGGTGGAAGCATGAGCTTGTGTGTCATAGTGATTATAAGATTTTCAAAAACAGTATTGCATGTGAATTATCCTTTTTTAACAATCATAAAACACCGCAGCTCAATAATTAAAGCTATAAATACAGATTTGCATGTGTACAATACAGCTAATAATTCTTCATCTTTCTGGTTATATAAAGTGAGATGTTCCCTCACACCATTGGAACATATACAGTGCATCCTAAGCTTGATAAATATGTTACTTACTGAGACTCACCCTCAGCTGAAACAGTATCTTTAAGAATCCCGAGGAAAACTTATAATACAACCTTATGTGACCCTGACTTATTATCAAACTTTGTCATCCCTCTACTGTCACTGGTCTTATATTAAGTTACATTATCTTTCTCATCAAGAAGTATGCCAGGGAGAAATGTTAAGAAAATATACATTTAATACTCATATACAGATACAGATAATGTTGTAACTTTTGACAGTTTTCCCAGTCAATTAAAACATCAGAATGATATAGTCAAGGCACAGGCTTGAAATAAAAACCCTGCTTTTGCCTTAGTCACTCATAAAGTATAATACAATACTACAGAATATCCCAGGTCACCTCCCAGTCAATTGTACACATATATTATCTTACAGTACATGTACATGGTACTGTACAGTACATATAATGTTTCATTTATGGAACTGTTCTTAACAATAACTTTTGGGAATATCATTGTCAGGTATCACAGATAACTGAAGCTGCACCAGGGTGAACTTCAGTACTGTATACACACACAGTGTACAGTATTCCTGTCATTATGTGAGAAGAGACTGAATTTACAAAGTTTACTGCCACAGCACAGTACTTTCTACAAACTTTCATATATATATATATATATATATATATATATATATATATATATATATATATATATATATATATATATATATATATATATATATATATATATATATATATATATATATATATATATATATATATATATATATATATATATATATATATATATATATATATATATATATATATATATATATATATATATATATATATATATATATATATATATATGTAAACAGTACATATAAAAAGGAATATACTGTACATTGTTATTTAGAAAATGCTGTAAATCCAAGAAAATTTACATCTTAAAAGATATTTGTTAACAGTATTAGGTATGTTAATCTCCTCCTTCTAAAGCCATTCATTTATTAAGTCAGCCTATAATGATAATAAAACATACCATAAACCCCACCTAGTGGTCACATATTGCAGAAGAAGTTAATAATACTGTACTGTACTGTATGTAGACAGTAGTGCACTAGAACATGTGGAAAAGCTCACTTCTTCAGCTACAAGTTACAGGAATTTCTTCATTGAAGATTTCCTCTCGCTGGCCATCTTCACAAAGCACGTCAAATAAATGTTAATGCGGTGTATATAAAGGTGTTATTTCATATTAGTAACCAACTGGAGTAAACAACAAGCAGCAGGCACTAATAAAAAGTGTCTTACAATGGAGCAAATCCACTGTAGAGTAAAAAGCACAAAACTGACCATCAAATCAACATGCATCATGTGGGTACCTGTTGTGAGTTAAATTGCTGAACTGCGTGCAATCATACAAGAACCATCATCATCATTATCATCATCATGATCATGACCTTTCTCTGCAAATGATTTAGTGTAAATAAACAGAGAAGACATCTATATCCAGAGTTACGCATCATTTACGAGTCATGCACAGTAAAGATGAAAGACTGGTTGGGTAAAGAATGACTCACGTATGGCACCTGTTGGTGACTTGCCTCTGATGACCCAAGAGCCTGCTCAACATAACTGAAGGTGAAGCAAAACATTTATGTAAAACCGCTCTCCTCTCACACAGACACACACACCTAGTGTTTAAAAACCCTCAAAGAGATACACTCAAGCCAAGGGTCAGTCACTGATTCAAAAGTGGATCCAGTGCTCATGAGCCATACAACAAATGGGATCAAAATATTAGAATTATTAAAGTGTTATACCTGTACTGTGCTTCATGTATTATAAAAGTTGGAAAATGTGCAGTATCCTTATATCCAGACCACACTCTCTTTTCTGAATCTCTTAACCAGAAATTCAGGCAGAAAAAAAAATGAAAAACACCATCACAAATTAACAAAATCCCAACCAATCCTAAACTAATTTTACCCATCATAATCAACATCAATCCACAGCCATTTTCCACCAAACTTAATAAACTTTAATGCAACTCAACTCAACCTAACCCAACCTAACTTGACCTATATGAACCCAACTCAACCTAACTCAAGAATCTGACCATATATAAATCTAACCTATTTTTATTTACACATAACTAACCTATCTTATCCTAACCTAACCAAACCAATCAGTTATTAGGCTAATCAAACATAAACTGCTATTTTTCCCACTGGAGAATTTCTGGTTATGAAAAAAAAAATAATAATAATAATTTAGCACAGGAAGAGTGGAACCAAAAGTAGATAACAAAATGGGAAGTAAAAAATGGAGGAGAAAGAAGGAAGGCAGAAAAAGGGAGAGAGGGACAAGGGAAGACAAGAAAATAAAGATGAGGAGGATAGAAGGAAGGAAGGAAGATGGGGAGAGAGACAGAATGATAAAACAAGGAAGAAAAAGGGAGAGAGTAAGAAAGAAAAAGGAGGAAGAAGGAAGGGTGAGAGGAAAAGAAAGAGGAAAAAAAAGAATGAAGAAAACTTTCATATTAGGGAACATTAATTTTTGTCAAGACGCAGCACTGCACTACCACACACCAAGGCACTGTGTACTGAGAACACCAAACTGCTGTACAGATATGATAGAACTTGACCACATTGCTGACTACTGTACATATAAAGTATTGCACTGTATATGGAGTACAGCACAATACCAGTCAGTTAAGCATAGTACAGTACTACAGAGTTAAGTACAGTACAATACCAGTCAGTTAAGCATAGTACAGTACTACAGAGTTAAGTACAGTACCATACCAGTCAGTTAAGCATAGTACAGTACTACAGAATTAAGTACAGTACCATACCAGTCAGTTAAGCATAGTACAGTACTACAGAGTTAAGTACAGTACATTACCAGTCAGTTAAGCATAGTACAGTACTACAGAGTTAAGTACAGTACATTACCAGTCAGTTAAGCATAGTACAGTACTACAGAGTTAAGTACAGTACCATACCAGTCAGTTAAGCATAGTACAGTACTACAGAGTTAAGTACAGTACATTACCAGTCAGTTAAGCATAGTACAGTACTACAGAATTAAGTACAGTACCATACCAGTCAGTTAAGCATAGTACAGTACTTCAGAGTTAAGTACAGTACCATACCAGTCAGTTAAGCATAGTACAGTACTTCAGAGTTAAGTACAGTAGCACGTGGCTGAGTGTAATAAAGATATAGAATCAACTGCAGTACTTTCCCTACATAGTATACTTTAAGCTTGAGTGTATCTCCGGACCAATATCCCAGCTACTAGACTATCACTTAGGGATGGGAGGATTACAGTAATTCTGGTAACTGCTCGGTCACAATCTTATGTTACTACACAGGGGGTTAAGGTACAAGTGAGGGTGCAAACATTAGTCACAGTTAAAAAGACACAGTTCATGTTATAGGGATGGTTCATTACAACAAATAATCTCGAACTTTATAATGACTTACACTGACCAATCAAAGCAGGGATTATTATGTGAAACTTGTCAATGTCATGAAACAGAAAACTACATGTACTTGACAGTGTAAAAATAGGCCAGCAAAATCACCTATCAAGAAATTACTTCCCAAATTACTTTCTAAATAAAGTACATTTGGTGTGGTTTAAGAAGACATTAGTCAGTGCAAGGTGATATAGAGTAAATGATATTATTGAAGTATATGTTAAAGGCAGCTCTGTTGTCACCATACAGGCTAAACATACATGGACAAATCTATTGACATCTCAAGTCACTGTTCATGAAGTCACAGATATTCAGTGATGCTAAACATTTATGGAATATTTGATGGTGGGGCATTTTATGGTGTGCTTAACCATACACAGAAATGTACTGGTATGTTAATGTTAATAAAAACTAACAATTCTCAATATATGAAGGGCAAAAAATAAGCTTCAACTGTAGATTATGATACAAGTTTTAAAATACAGTATCACCAACACCATATACAGTATCCACCTCCTTCTTGGGACTGTTTTATATATACGTATGCCATGCAAATTTACCTTCAATCAAACTATACTGTATATCAATGATGGAATTTCTTCATTCTCAGTTGGTATTTCACACAAACTGGATGATATGACTTTGCCTCATATACATAAGCACCAATGTGCACGAGTGAGAGATTTGTATAGGGACACTTGGCGTTTCCACAAGGCAATGAAAAGTGTATCCAGTAATGACAAACACTGAGACAACAACAGTAAACACTTCTTTACCTGTACAGACCATGACGAAGAAGAATATACAATAGCCAAATAAATGAGTTCATGTTGATATCAAACTGCAACACCTGTTAAAGCTGTGTTACTTTCTTGGTAAGGCCGGCATCATGCACGGTGTTTCCTTGTTCACAACTGCTCTGTGTTCTCATTAGGGCTGCTGTGAGTTAACACCTTACCTGGATGCTGAGTCTCACCTACACCTTTCCTCACACACAACTTTAAATACTGGTTCCTTTCACTTACCTTGACAATGGCTGTTTAACCCTGCAACAACAGCCAACATCAATGGATGTTTCGTGTTCCTTGCATTCCAGTTTTTGTGTAAAGTATGATGGAGACAGATTAGGGAATCCTTGCCTGCCATTTAAGGATTAATACCTAACACTCAACCTGATCTTGGTTGATTCAACCTGATAATAACTTCTACATGAACACTCACCCTGACTGGGCTGACACTCACCCTGACTGGGGCTGACACTCACTCTGACTGGGGCTGACACTCACCCTGACTGGGGCTGACACTCACCCTGACTGGGGCTGACACTCACCCTGACTGGGGCTGACACTCACCCTGGTCTTGGTGTGGCTCATGGTGTTGTCGTGTAGGCCTATAGTGATGAAGTCTCTTCACCCTCCTCCATCACAGTGCCTGAAACATGTCACCAACATGAAGGGTCGACACACACAATGGTGAAAGCTTTTAAGAAAACAAAAATATCAATAATAATAATAAAACTAATAATACTGGAATAATAAAAAATAGTAATAGTAATAATAATAATAATAATAATAAAATAACAATAATAATAATAATAATAATAATAATAATAATAATAAGAGTAATCACTACAGCAAATATTTAATACAGTACACTAATAACAAACCATACCTTAGGTCACATCAAAACTGATAACGCTCCCTTTACCACCAAGAGGAGCCTGATGCTGGGTGTTATCTTAGTTATATTAATATTACTTGCTCGTGTTATCTTAGCTCCCCAGGGCATACAGGTGAGGGGAGGAAGGGTGGTCACGTCATCTATGTGAGTGGTATCTCAAACCCCTGAGGAGGAGGAGATGGAAGAAGAAGGAAGAGATAGTGGATCAATTAAGGAGGAGGAGTAGAAAAGGAGATGAAGGGAATATAGTGAGAGGGAGGTGAAAAAATCAAATAGTTGGGTACAGCCCCGAGCCCCACCACGTCAAACTGCCACTCCAGATACTGTCACCAGCCACAGATGGTGTAAGGTGTCAGGTGTAGTGTCAGGTGTAGAGTGCCAGGGTGTAGAGTGCCAGGGTGTAGAGTGTCAGGTGTAGAGTGCCAGGTGTAGAGTGCCAGGGTGGAGAGTGTCAGGTGTTGAGTGTCAGAGCGGGGAGTGTCAGGTGTAGAGTGCCAGGGTGTAGAGTGCCAGGTGTAGAGTGCCAGGGTGGAGAGTGTCCAGGTGTTGAGTGTCAGAGTGGGGAGTGCCGTGTGTAGAGCGCCAGGGTGTAGAGTGCCAGGTGTAGAGTGCCAGGTGTGGAGTGCCAGGTGGGGGTGCCGGAGTGCCCAGGGTGTACTGAGTGCCAGGGTGGAGAGTGTCAGCAGTGTTGAGTGTCCAGAGCGGGGGAGTGTCCAGGTGTAGAGTGCCAGGTGTGCCAGGTGTAGAGTGCCAGGTGTAGAGTGCCAGGTGTGGGAGAGTGCCAGTGTTGAGTGTCAGGGTGGGGAGTGTCCAGGTGTTGAGTGTCCAGAGCGGGGGAGTGTCAGGTGTAGAGTGTCAGGTGTGTAGGAGTGCCAGGGTGTAGAGTGCCAGGTGTGGAGGGTGGAGAGTGTCAGGTGTTGGAGTGTCAGGTGTAGAGGCCAGGTGTGAAGTGTCAGGTGTAGAGTGCCAGAACAACAGGTCATGGTGTTAGACAGGTCATGGTGGTAGACAGGTCATGGTGGTAGACAGGTCATAAGGGTCTCACAGTCATGGTGGTAGACAGGTCATGAGGGTTACAGGTCATGGTGGTAGACAGGTCATAAGGGTCTGGTCATAAAGTCATAAGGTCAAGATGGTAGACAGGTCATAAGGGCCACAGGTCATGGTGGTAGACAGGTCATGAGGGCACAGGTTATGTGGGTCAGGTCACAGGGTCAATGATGGCAGACAGGTCATAAGGGCCACAGGTCATGGTGGTAGACAGCTCATAAGGGTCACAGGTCATGATGGTAGAGATCATAAAAGGGTCACCCAGGTCATGGTGGTAAGGCAGCTCATAAGGGTCTAGGTCATGGTGGTAGACAGGGGTCTGAGTCATGGTGGTAGACAGATCATAAGGGTCACAGGTCATGGTGGTAGACAGGTCATAAGGGTCACAGTCATGTGTAGACAGATCATATAAGGGTCACAGGTCATGGATGGTAGACAGGTCATAA
Source organism: Homarus americanus (assembly GCF_018991925.1). Taxonomy (NCBI): domain Eukaryota; kingdom Metazoa; phylum Arthropoda; class Malacostraca; order Decapoda; family Nephropidae; genus Homarus; species Homarus americanus. Next base: position 7,452,166 of record NW_024732867.1, on the reverse strand, counting down.
GGTCTGAGTCATGATGGTGGTGGTTGGTGGCATAAGGTCATAAGGTCAGACTGGGCAGGGTCATGGTGGTAGACAGCTCATAAGGGTCACAGGTCATGGTGGTAGACAGCTCATAAGGGTCACAGGTCATGGTGGTAGACAGCTCATAAGGGTCCACAGTCATGATGGTAGACAGATCATAAGGGTCTGAGTCATGGTGGTAGACAGATCATAAGGGTCTGTATGGTCATGATGGTGGATGGCAGCTCATAAGGGTCACAGGTCATGGTGGTAGACAGCTCATAAGGGTCACAGTCATGACAGGACAGGTCATATGGGTCACAGGTCATGATGCAGACAGCTCATAAGGGTCACAGGTCATGGTGGTAGACAGCTCCATAAGGGTCACAGGTCATGATGGTAGACAGGTCATAAGGGTCACAGGTCATGATGGTGACAACATCATAAGTGGTCCATGGGTGGGTCATGGATGGTAGACAGGTCATAAGGGTCTGGTCATAATTGGTAGACAGGTCACAGGTCATGGTGGTAGACAGATCATATGTCACAGGTCTGAGTCATGATGGTAGACAGCTCATAAGGGTCAGCAGGTCATGATGGTAGACAGCTCATAAGGGTCACAGGTCATGATGGGTCACAGTAGACAGATCACAGGTCATAAGGGCCACAGGTCATGATGGTCATAAGGGTCATGGTGGTAGACAGCTCATAAGGGTCACAGGTCATGATGTAGAGCTCAGGTCATCATGATGGTAGACAGATCATAAGGGTCAGGATGGTAGACAGGTCATAAGGTCTGAGATGATGGTAGACAGATCATATGGGTCTGAGTCATGATGGTAGACAGGTCATAAGGGTCACAGGTCATGATGGTAGACAGATCATAAGGGTCAGTCTTGATGGTAGACAGATCATAAGTCACAGGTCATGATGGTAGACAGATCATAAGGGTCTGAGTCATGATGGTAGACAGGTCATAAGGGACTAGGTCATAAGGTCATGATGGTAGACAGGTCATATGGGTCACAGTCATGGTGGTAGACAGATCATATAAGGGTCACAGGTCATGGTGGTAGACAGGTCATGAGGGTCACAGGTCATGATGGTAGACAGCTCATAAGGGTCTACACAGGTCATGGTGGTAGACAGGTCATGAGGGCACAGGTCATGATGGTAGACAGCCTATAAGTGGCTCACAGGCCGCGGTGGTAGAGCAGGTCATAAGGCCACAGGTCATGATGGTAGACAGCTCATATGGGTCACAGGTCATGATGGTAGACAGATCATAAGGTCTGAGTCATGATGGTAGACAGATCATAAGGGACACAGGTCATGGTGGTAGACAGGTCATAAGGTCACAGGTCATGAGGTCATAAGACAGCCTGGTCACAGATGATGGTAGGACAGGTCATAAGTGGGTCAGCGAGGTCAAGGCCAGACAGCTCATAAGGGTCACAGGTCATGGTGGTAGACAGGTCATAGGTCCAGGTCATGATGGTAGACAGCTCATAAGGGTCACATGGTGGTAGACAGGTCATAAGGGCCACAGGTCATGATGGTGGGCAACTCAGGGTCACAGGTCATGATGGTAGACAGATCATAAGGGTCAGTCATGATGGTAGACAGATCATAAGGGGCTTCACAGGTCATGGTGGTAGACAGGTCATAAGGGTCACAGGTCATGATGGTAGACAGCTCATAAGGGTCAAGCAGGTCATGATGGTAGACAGGTCATAAGGGCCAGGTCATGATGGTAGACAGCTCATAAGGGTCACACAGTCCTTGATGGTGAGACAGGTCATAAGGGTCACAGGTCATGATGGTGCAGACAGCTCATAAGAGGTCACAGGTCATGGTGGTAGACAGGTCATAAGGGCCACAGGTCATGATGGTAGACAGCTCATAAGGGTCACAGTCATGGTGGTAGACAGGTCATAGAGGGTCCTGGTCATGATGGTAGACAGCTCATAAGGTCTGAGTCATGGTGGTAGACAGGTCATGGGGTCACAGGTCATGGTGGTGGAGCAGGTCATAAGGGCTGAGTCATGGTGGTAGACAGGTCATGAGGGCTTCAGGTCATGACATGGTAGGACAGATCATAAGGGTCACAGGGTCATGGTGGTAGACAGGTCACAAGGGTCACAGGTCAGTGGTGGTAGACAGGTAATAAGGGCCACAGGTCATGGTGGTAGACAGGTCATATGGGTCTGGAGGTCATGATGGTAGACAGGTCCATAAGGTCACAGGTCATGATGGTAGACAGCTCATAAGGGTCACAGGTCATGGTGGTGGAGCAGGTCATAAGGGTCACAAGTCATGGTGGTAGGCAGGTCATGGGTCACAGGTCATGGTGTGGGCACAGGTAATAAGGCCACAGGTCATGGTGGTAGACAGGTCATAAGGGCCACAGGTCATGGAAGAGCAGGTCAAAGGTCATAGAGGGGGTGGACTCCTCACCTTATCCACTAAACACCACAACTTAGTGTGTGTGTGTGTGTGTGTGGTGTGTGGTGTGTGTGTGTGTGTGTGTGTGTGTGTGTGTGTGTGTGTGTGTGTGTGTGTGTGTGTGTGTGTGTGTGTGTGTGGTGTGGTGTGTGTGTGTGTGTGGTGTGGTGTGTGTGTGTGTGTGTGTGTGGTGTGTGTGGTGGTGTGTGTGTGTGTGTGTGTGTGTGTGTGTGGTGTGGTGTGGTGTGGTGTGTGTGGTGTGGTGTGTGTGTGTGTGGTGTGGTGTGGTGTGTGTGTGTGTGTGTGTGTGTGTGTGTGTGTGGTGTGTGTGGTGTGTGTGTGTGGTGTGTGTGTGGTGTGTGTGTGTGTGTGGTGTGGTGTGTGTGGTGTGTGTGTGTGGGTAGTGTGGTGGTGTGTGTGTGTGTGTGATGTGTGTGTGTGTGTGTGTGTGTGTGTGTGTGTGTGTGTGTGTGTGTGTGTGTGTGTGTGTGTGTGTGTGTGTGTGTGTGTGTGTGTGTGTGTGTGTGTGTGTGTGGTGTGTGTGTGTGTGTGTGTGGTGGTGTGTGTGTGTGGTGTGGTGTGTGTGTGTGTGGTGTGGTGTGTGTGGTGTGGTGTGGTGTGTGTGTGTGGTGTGGTGTGTGTGTGGTGTGGTGTGGTGGTGGTGTGTGTGTGTGGTGTGGTGTGGTGTGTGTGTGTGGTGTGGTGTGGTGTGGTGTGGTGTGTGTGTGTGGTGTGGTGTGGGATGTGTGTGGTGTGGGATGTGTGTGGTGTGGTGTGTGGGATGTGTGTGGTGTGGTGTGTGTGTGGTGTGGTGTGGTGTGGTGTGTGTGTGTGGTGTGTGTGTGTGTGTGTGTGTGTGTGTGTGTGTGTGTGTGTGGTTTGGGGGTTTTAAACAATGTGGTCGACAATGGGTGTGTTTGTGAGTGGTGGCCCCCCCGACAGTGAAAGCAGTAGACAAAGTACAGGTGAGGACAGAGGGGCTACGGCAGAGTAGTGGTGGTGGTGGTGGTGGTTGGGATGGGGGAGGAGGCGAATCGTGGTGGGAAGAGACGAAGGCTGGTGGGAAGGTGGTACTGGTCGGGGCAGGCAGGCAGGCAGGCTGGGGTATAGCGGGGCAGGATTCCTGGCATACCTGCCACTCTCCCCCCGGGGCATCGCCAGATTTACAAGGTAAACACTGAGTGCTGCCCCCCACTGCTTTCCTCCTTCCTCCTCCTCAGCCACGAGCCTCTAGTGTTTGACAACACCCTAGATGATGATGATGGTGTTACAAGCACCACACCACGGGTGGGGGGTGGGGGCTAGATTCATGCTGTGGACCTGCAACACCCCCCACGGAGCGACCCCCCGCCGCCACGGCGTCAAGGAGGGGAGGATGTGCAGGGGACGGGGGGGGTGGGGGGGGGGGAATATTCCTCAGCTAAAGGACGTAGATTCTGGTCAATGCTAACCGGTAGTGGTGGGTGATGTGCGGGGTGAACCAGTAACCATCCCCCCACACAGCGTCGCGGGAGGGAAGCACGTGGAGCGTCCTCACCTCACACAAGGTTAAGTGACCATCACCTTAATACACAACAGCTACAGACAGCAGGAGGGTGACCGGGGACTCGTCAATGATCGCAGTAAACAACACAAGATAAAACAACCCACCAGTCTGGCCGCGCACCGACCCGACCTCACCTGACCTCACTGACCACAGCCTAAACCCCAGCTAATACTGTAGACACGTCCAGCACAGCAACCAACTGCAAAACAAAACAGTAAAATATTAATGTGTGTGTACAGTCTTCGTGGTGGAGGTCAGGAGAGAGTACACACACACACACACACACACACACACACACACACACACACACACACACACACACACACACACACACACACACACACCACTAACACCACCTGTGAGGGAATTACTACACCACATCAGGCCCCTCATAACACCATCTGTGAGGGAGTCACTACACTACGTGTCTGCTGTTCAACACCTCAGCTCACATGATCTACGTGACCTCCACTGTAAACATTAATCTGTAATAAGTCATTTATGTCCAATGTATATTTTCATCCTTTGGGCTGCAGAACTTTTTCAGTAAACCGTCAATTATTATTATCATTATTATTATTATTATTATTATTATTATTACACACACACACACACACAGAGGCAGATGATGACCTTGTGAAACTACCTCGGCACTGCAAGGTCACTGAGCATCTACCCTACCTGTCACGCCCCCATTCTGACACTACCCTACCTGTCATGCCCCCAGTCTGACACTACCCTACCTGTCATGCCCTCAGTCTGACACTATCCTACCTGTCATGCCCCCAGTCTGACACTACCCTACCTGTCATGCCCTCAGTCTGACACTACCCTATCTGTCATGCCCCCAGTCTGACACTACCCTACCTGTCATGCCCCCAGTCTGACACTACCCTACCTGTCATGCCCTCAGTCTGACACTATCCTACCTGTCATGCCTTCGGTCTGGCAGAAATAGACAGAATGACACAAAGACAGCCAAAACAAACAGGCAGACTGACAGAGAGATATAGACGGACATACAGGTAGACAGACAGACAGAGTAGGAATCTAGACAAAGAGACGGACGCTACTTTCCTTTAAATCAACTTTTAAAAAATATCAATTGTCGAGGTATTAATATCCCTACTTTTATTGTACCACCAAAACCGTTATATCATAAATTATCTGTAGATTGATAGAAATTACCATTGTAATAAATATATTTGCCAACGAGACATAATACTGACAGCTGAGTCCTCTTGTTCCACCTTAACACAACCCGTGTTGTACTGCTTCCCTCCCTTATCATATATCAACTTCCTTGAGATAAATGTACAGGTGCAGCTCAGGCTCTCAACTGGCTCAGTCATGTTAATATTGTTATTATTATCCACTCTGTATTTTTTATTTTTTTTTTGACGGGGATTAGCCACATCGGGGCCTGGGGAAACAACAACAACAACAACAACAACAATAATAATAATAATAATAATAATAATAATAATAATAATAATAATAATAATAAATAACCATAAAGAAATACAAAAATTAAAACAAAATCAAGAGTGAGAAACATATACAGTATATAGTGTATGTTGTGTTGTCAATAGTAAGAGAAACAATTGAGACCCAACAATTGTGTGTAAATGAGGCAGAAAGTCAGATCATCAACCTGGGACTTGGTCACATATGGCAGCAGGGTCTACCATTAGATAATACATTATGCTTCCAATATCTTCCCTGGCGGTAGTACCTCCCTACTACCTGCAGGAGGAGGCTAACTAAACTGTTTCATTAACTTACAGACACACACAGCTGCTCTGGTTCACCTCAGCTAACAGTTCATCATCCGTGCCAACCCTGACACATTCAGCATAATTCCTGTGTGTGTGTGTGACGTGGTGGACACACACACACACACACACACACACACACACACACACACACACACACACACACACACACACACACACACACACACACACACACACACACACCCAGGAAGCTGTTAGTTCGGGACAAATAATAATATTGATAACCATTTATGATAACTATTTAATTATCAATAGTCTCACCGGTGTTGTTATCATTACCGTTGAATTACCTATTAATACATTTACTCTTAATAATAATTAGATATCCTATTACTTATATTATCATTAGTAATAGTTTTAGTATCATCACCATCACCACCACCATCATCACCACCACCATCACCACCACCACCACCATCATCATCACCATCATCACCACATCACCATCACCATCGTCAATATGAAGCCTTGCAGGACACCCACCAGAGGCACCGAGATGTTGCCATGGTTACCACACACCCGCTATGCTTACGCCATCGTCCAGCTCTGTGTGTGTTTTATTCTTCTTAGTGTTTCACCCTTTGATGCCTCGCTCTGTGTGTGTGTGTGTGTGTGTGTGTGTGTGTGTGTGTGTCCGTGCTCGCACTGTACGTACTACAAAATGTTGATAAGAGTGTAAGAAATCACACACACACACACACACACACACACACACACACACTCCCTCCTCACCAGCTTGCAGAGGACACATCCGGTTGCATTACGAGGTCGGCAAATTCCCGCATAGTTTTAAAACGGTCCTCTCTCTCTCTCTCTAGCTGACGTCTTCCCTCCACCTCTCTCTCTCTAGCTGACGTCTTCCCTCCCTCCCTCTAACGCCACTGTTATTTCCCTTCCTTCTCCTCCCCTCCCTTCAACCACCCACCCCTCTTCCTTCCTCCTTCTCCTCCTCTCCTTCCCATCCCGTTAAATACCGTCTCTCCCGCCACCACCAGCCTGTCTCTCATTGGTGCTTTAAACGTGTTGCTTTTGTTACCTGCTCTCTCATTGGTGTTTTAAACGTGTTGCTTTTGTTACCTGCTCTCTCATTGGTGCTTTAAACGTGTTGCTCTTGTTACCTGCTCATTTATTGGTGGATGAAAACATGATCACGTCTCTACGACACTTTGGCGCCATCTTAGAGAGAGAGAGAGAGAGAGAGAGACGGAGAGTGTGTGTGTGTGTGTGTAACTGCAGGCGAACTTGGAGGTACAAAGGAGTGTTGTTATCATGAATGTTTAATATCACGAGAACAGCACATCCTTGTCCACACACACACACACACACACACATATTAGTACATCTCTCTCTCTCTCTCTCTCTCTCTCTCTCTCTCTCCTACCATTCCCTCCCACTACCACCATTACCATGATGATGCCACCACCACCACCACCACCACCACCACCATTATTATTATTATTATTACTTCAAAAAACAAACAAAGTACAACTACCACGATTATTCAACCACTACAATCACCATCTAATCTTATAAGTAACGGTAACTACCATTATCACCACAGCCACCAACCCTACACCCCTACCACAATAAGGACCATCCCACCACCACCACCACACCAGAAAAGCAATGACTACCACAATTCTTACAACCAGACAACCATTACAATCTGCCACAATCACTACACCTACCACCATCACCACGCTACTAGCCCACCACAATTATCATCACCACCATCACCACTATAACTACCACAAGCGTCATCACCACCATTCACTACAACTACTACCACCATTCAGAGACACACTCCCGATCTTCAGCATACATACATACATACATAGTTTAATCCTTAGTAAGTACATAAACATCTGCATTATGTACACTTTGACACACACACACATACACACACCCCGTCTCTCTCTCTTACGGTAAGGTAAGGTAAGGTAAGGTAAGGTCTACCTGGCAGAGATTCTACTTGAAGAGAAAGATATCGTCATAATTTTCAGTACATTACTCCAATTCAGCTTCGTGGTAGGAGTGAGCGAGCGAGTGAGTGAGTGGGTGGGTGAGCGAGCGGGTGAGTGAGTGGGTGAGTAAATGAATGAATGAGTGACCAATAAACATGTAACACCTGTACCCACCTTGGCGGCTCATTATCACTACACCTGTACTTCAGTAGACAGAGTCAGGGCCACAGTATTTTACAAGGGCTCACGACATTCTGGTTATTGGGAAGCTGTTAAGGAGCTGGTTTAGGTTCCTCAACTACTAGGGGGGGTCGTTAAGCATTGGGTATAACTATCTGGGGTGGTGGTGGTGGTCAACCAGCTAACTACACTCATAAGAACCTTGTAAGGGACTCATAGATTGTGTGGTTTTCTGAGGGACTTGTGATAGTGGTCTTGAGTCCGTCTACATTACTCCACCACTGGGGTTAATGATTAATGTTTTCGTCTTATAAAATAAAACTCAACCATATACGTGAACAAAATACTAAATTCCTCGGAGTTATTGTTGATGAGAAACTTAACTGGAGAAACCACATACAAGCCATTCACAATAAAGTCAATAAACAGTGCGGTATCATGTATCACACTCGACAGTCACTCACTCTCACAGCAATGAAAGAAATCTATTATGACCTGTTTACCAACACCTGATACACTGTCACACACTATGGGGGGCCTCTGGCTCTTCAAAAACACAACCCCTGATTATTGCACAGAAGAGAGTTGTGCAGATAACGACCTAATTGAAAAAAAAAACAGATCACACAAACGAACAATTTGCTTAATTGAAAATATTAAAATTACAGGATATTAACACCTACTGCTGTGCCCTATTTATTTTACAAATCTGTCAATCACTTGATGCCAATAATTATTTCCAGTTCTGGAATAATCAGAGATACAACTTAAGGCTCCCAGAGCTACTAAGACCACCCCCCATGCGCTCCTCTTAGTCCCAGACCTCCTTTAAATCAACTTTTAAAAAATATCAATTGTCGAGGTGTTAATATCCCTACTTTTATTGTACCACCAAAACCGTTATATCATAAATTATCTGTAGATAGAGAGAAATTACCATTGTAATAAATATATTTGCCAACGAGACATAATACTGACAGCTGTGTCCTCTTGTTCCACCTTAACACAACCCGTGTTGTACTGCTTCCCTCCCTTATCATATATCAACTTCCTTGAGATAAATGTACAGGTGCAGCTCAGGCTCTCAACTGCCTCAGTCATGTTAATATTGTTATTATTATCTGTGTTCTTCTGGCTAAAGAAACTGTTTCAATATGAGGTGTAAACAATCCCTCACAACAGTCATGTGTAGAGGCACTGTGGATAAGTGTGTGTGTGTGTGTGTGCAGTGCCAATTACATGTCAATATTCCCTCACCTGCTGCCTCAGTCAACCCCTGTGAGAAGAGAGAGAGAGAGAGAGAGAGAGAGAGAGAGAGAGAGAGAGAGAGAGAGATAGCAGGAGTGACACATCCGCCCCTCTTCTTCCCCCAGCCACACTCATCAGCCACACATCCTGTTAGCACTGGTCCCCCTACAGCACTCTTCACTACCGTATTACCAATGGCTAACTAGATCAGAAATCCCGCACGATGGCTGAACGCTGGGTGATGTGGGCGACTGAATGGGTGGATAGGGGGAGGGATGGTAAGCAGGGATAGATGAGCTGGGGATGTGGTGGAAGGGGGGTGTGAGTAGATGGGATAGGTTAGGTTAGGTGTGGAATGAAGGCTAATGATGACGCCCCGGATGTTATGACATATCTGTTTTCTATATTGAGAAGCATTAATCATCTCTCTCTATACACACGATCATTCACTCACAAAAAAACAATGGGCCACCTTTTCCCATCCTCACACACACACACACACACACACACACACACACACACACACACACACACACACACACACACACACACACACACACACACACACACACACCACATTATTCACCAAGTGTGGCCACATAATGTTAACCAGACGCAGAATTCACAACCCTAACCTAACAACCTAACCTAAAGTAAATAAACAAACATATCGCCGCCCCCAAGAAAAACAACAACACCATGGCAAACAAGTCCTACAGAGAACTATACCTTAATTAGACACGTTCACTTCATCCCAATTCGGCAATTAGAAAATAAAATTAAAGGTAAATAGTTTGAATGACGAAAAAAATAAAATTGGTAAATGTTTTGAATGACGAAAAAAATTAAATCGGTAAATGTTTTGAATAACGAAAAAAAATTAAATCGGTAAATGTTTTGAATAACGAAAAATAAATAAATAAAATTGGTAAAAGTTTTGGGAAGAGGTTATGTACTTTCAACTCTGACTCATAACTGGGTGTAAGTGAGTGAGTGTCTGGTTTATATAATCCTGATACAATTTCCAGACATTTACCTCACAATAAACCTGTTAGCTACGTGTTATTTTTTCCTCTTCGGTTACGAGGTATACAGTATACCCAACGTGAGGTTAGGTTAGGTTAGGTCAGGTTAGGTTAGGTCAGGTCAGGTTAGGTCAGGTCTAGCGGCCATCTAGCCTGCCGTGTATTTCAACTTATCACCACAGCCTTGCATATATACCTAACCTAACCTAACCTAACCTAACCTAACCTAACCTAACCTAACCTAACCTGACCTGACCTGACCTGACCGCAAACCAAATCACACACACACACCTTAAAAATAAAAGTAAAAAAATCCTGATCGTTGAGTTCTTTCAGCAGGGGGAGAGGTGGGTGGCAGGGGGTGGTGATAAGGGGGAGAGGAGGTATGGCAGGGGGAGAGGTGGGTGACAGGGGAAGGTGATAAGGGGAGAGGAGGTATGGCAGGGGGAGAGGATAACGGCCAGTGGCCAGAAAGTGGCAAAACGCTAAGCAGATGGATGGCAGAGTGGTGGTGGCAGGGAGGAAGAGGCGTTGGAGGAGGAAGAACAGGAGGAGGGAGGGAGGAGGGAGGATGCTGGACACGACAGTTCTTTACTTATACTTAGTCTGCTTTCTTTCTTCCCTTCCCTCCCTTTCCTTCTTCCCGCCCTCCCTTTCTTCCTTCCCTCCTTTCTTCCCTTCCCTCCCTTTCTTCCCTTCCCTCCTTTCTTTCCCTCTAATAACCTGACCTCCTACTTGACCCACACGATCTCCCATGACCTCACACGACCTCCCACTTGACCCCCACTCCCTACCATTAACAACCATAACTACCTAATTGGTCCTAATAGTCGTGGCGTTGCTGGAGTTAGTTAGCTCAATCTGTGTCCTAATTGGCTGGCCAACCATTCACCACCCCCCCCTCCTCCTCCTCATCGACCAATCAGGCTACAGCATCCAGGAAGAGAGACAGACGAAAATGATTAAGAGGAAGAATGAAGATAAAGGACAAGGAAGAAAGGGGGAAGACGCACACAGTGATAAAAGGAGAAGACAAAGAAAGAGTCAATGGGAAAGATAAAGATAATAATAACAACAAAAACAACAGTAACAGCAACAAGTAACAATAACAAGTAGCAATAACAACAACAACAATGACAACAATAACAAGTAGCAATAACAACAAAAACAACAAGAGGAGGAGGAGAGGGGTGGGGTGGGGGGGAGGGGGTGAGGGCAGGAGACGAGACAGGTGTGGGACAGTGGTCAGTAATTACCAGTTTCCAATATCACCCTGACCAACACTATGGACAGGTGGCCCGAGGTTACTCTCCTACACCTGCTGCCTCCACACCTACACCTGCTGCCTCCACACCTGCAACCTCCACCTACACCTACTGACCTCCACACCCACACCTGCTGCCCTCCTTACACCCACCAACACATCTACACATGCTTCCCTCCCTCCCTTCCCACTTCCCTCCCTCTGTCCTTTCCTTCCCACTTCCCTCCCTCAGTACATTCCCTCACATGTCGTAATCCTTCTGCAATACGACACATTGATCAATACCCTCAGGAGAGTTACCAACACCTAACATATTCGGTCAGGCTGATCAAGTGACCCACCACCCTACCTCAAATCTTTATATCACAGGCCAGCTTTAACACTTTACTCTTTATACAATTCAACTTTAATCGCCACACACACACACACAAGAGCCATCAGAGGTGTACACACCCCCCTATCGGCGTTACAAGGCATAAAGTACACACGGAACAACGACGACAACGACAACGACAACGACAACGACAACGACGACAACAACAACAACAACAACAACAACAACAACAACAACAACAACAACAACAACAACAACAACAACAACAACAACAACAACAACAACAACAACAACAACAACAACAACAACAACAACAACAACAACAACAACAACACAACAACAACAACAACAACAACAACAACAACAACAACAACAACAACAACAACAACAACAACAACAACAACAACAACAACAACAACAACAACAACAACAACAACAACAACAACAACAACAACAACAACAACAACAACAACAACAACACAACAACAACAACAACAACAACAACAACAACAACAACAACAACAACAACAACAACAACAACAACAACAACAACAACAACAACAACAACAACAACAACAATAATAATAATAATAATAATAATAATAATAACATATGTTTTTCCTGGGACGATTTTTTTTAGGTCAAAGTTCCTACAAAAAAAATTCCCACGACAACCCATTTCTGTTCTCTCTCCTCTCCATCTTTCTCTGTTTTTTCATCGTTTTTCATATATTTTTCTCCTTCGCCCTCTCTCTCTTTCGTCCCCTTTCGACATTTTTTTTATTTTCTCATCTATTATTTGTTTTTCTTCTTATTCCCCTTCGCCCTCTTTCTTTCTCCTCCTCCTCTTCCTTCTTCTTCGCCTCTCTCCCTTTCTTCCTCCTCTCTTCTCTTCCTTCTTCCTCACTCCTTATCTTTCCTTTTATTGTTTTCCTATCTCCCTTTTTTCACATCACCAATCAAAACGCATCGCCACATCACCAATCAGAAAACGCATCGTCACATCAGCCAATCAGAAAACGCATCGCCACATCAGCCAATCAAAAAACGTATCGTCACATCAACCAATCAGAAAACGTATCGTCATCACCAATCAGCAAACGCATCGCCACATCAGCCAATCAGCAAACGCATCGCCACATCAGCCAATCAGAAAACGTGACCACATCACCAATCAAAAAACGCATCTCAATCAGGGAAAAAATCAAAACTTTTCCAATGATAAATTCAGTGTTATCATTCGGCTTTTAGATAAACATTACAAGCATTGACATGTACCTTGAATACCGAGTGAGTGTGTACCTCAAACACACTTTACTCTCCACACACTCACACCAGCTACTCCCAACACACTCACATTATCTTATCGACCCTTCGTTATGATTCTCTCTCCAGAATTACTCCAAAGTACTGATTCTTGTTGTCTGCCGTGTGTTAGGTCATGCCAGCAACAACTCCCACCTCGTTACAGTTGCCTTAACGAGGTTGAGGTATTTATTTACATGAGTCAGACTGGGCGTACTGCAGTTTATCATTCATACTTAATTTAACCTCTTAACGAGTTCTGAGACTGTTTTAGGTTTGGTTAGGTTAGGATGGAGTAGTGGTAACAGTGGTAGTATGGGAAATAGTGGTGGTGGTTGTAGCTAAATTTTCTTTTTATGACAAGCCTCCCTCCCGTTACCCATTCCCTTTTTTAGTTGTTTCTGTTACAAGGCACTAGACATCCTACCCTATCCCATATATGGGTGTTTTGAGGGCCCTATTTCATATTCCGCCGACCCTACTGGCGGATGCTGGTCTAGGGAGGTTGTCTATTGCCTGGCCGTGTAGATCGGGGGTGGTAATGGACCTTTTGAGATTTGGTAACTTTTTGGGAACCATGTATGGTTGTTGTCGTTATCTGGTGGGAGTCTTTGAAGGAGTTCTTGCTCTAATCGTTCTATCTTTTGCCAGACTCTGCTGGCCCGGGTGGTTGATGGGTTTTATTCTCAGGTCTCTGTATCTCGGCTGTGGTTCTGGTGAAGGGGTATCTTTCACCTGCGACGAATCTTAGGCTTTATTTTAGACCACCTGCCCCTTCCTTCTTCTCCTCCCTAAAACTACCCCTCCCCACCCTTCCTCCCTCCCACTATAACCATCCTAGGGGTACTTGTAAGCCCGGACCTACGGCCTAGAAAACAGTGCGTTAATGTTCGAAATAAGGCAAACAGAGTATTGGGTTTTATATCTAGAAGTGTAAGTAACAAGAGTGCAGAGGTCTTATTGCAACTATATCTTGCGCTAGTTAGGCCGCACCTCGATTATGCGGTTCAGTTCTGGTTGCCCTATTATAGAATGGATATAAATTCACTAGAGTCGGTGCAGCGAAGAATGACAAAAATGATTCCGGGACTTAGAAACCTTCCATATCAGGATAGGTTAAAGAAACTTAACTTGCATTCCCTAGAAAGACGAAGGGTGCGGGGAGATATGATAGAAGTATTTAAGTGGGTGAAAGGAATCAATAAGGGATAGATAAAGTTCTTATAATATCCGAGCAGGATAGGACTCGGAGCAACGGATTCAAGTTGGATAAGTTTAGGTTTAGGAGGGAGATAGGAAGAAACTGGTTCACAAATGGGGTGGTGGACGAGTGGAACAAGCTTAGCAACTTTGTAGTAAGTGCTGGAACTCTGGAAAGTTTCAAAAGGAGGCTGGATAGATTCATGGATGATGAGAGTGGGAGTAACTCTCGACAGGAGCTGCCATGCACAGCCCAACCGGCCTTTTGCAGACTCCTTATTTTCTTATGTTCTTATCCCTCCACCCTTCCTCCTCCCAACCCTTAGACTAACACAACTAAACAGTTTTCCAGATGACAGTCAACTGATGAAAGGCGAGACTCTGGTAAGTCAAAACATAAACAAAGACATGATATCAACAGATGACTGACACACACACACACACACACACATGACCCCGGGAGGAGGAGAGGGGGAGGGCATGGGGAGAGGTGAAGGAGAGGGAGGAGAGGGAGGAGAGGGGAAATGCCAAAGATCAGCTACACAAAGGATAAGATATTATTGGTTGCTTCTGACTCACTCACTCACTCACTCAAAAAGTAAAACAAACAGGAAAAATATGGACCACCTTAGAATCCCCCCTCCACACATCCACTTTATTTCACCTGATAATTAACCACCCAAACACTAACCTAACCTAACCTTACATAACCTAACCTAACCAAATTAACGTTAACCTTACTTTATAAGTGAAATAAGTTGCTGGGTGGGGTGAGATGGTGGGGTGGGGGGTGAGATGGTGGGGAGAGTGAGGTGGGTGAGATGGTGGGGGGTGGGGGTAGGAGGGAGGGGGTGAGGTGGGAGAGGGGAGGTGAGGTGGTGGGAGGAGGGAGTGAGGTGGTGGGAGTGAGGGGTGGTAATGAATCTTCAGGTGATATGAAAAAGTAATTATTATCCAACTCAGGCAATTAGGTCCACCCACTTACCACTAATTACCAGACGACATTCAAGGTGATGAATTATCGCCACCTAATTATGTGAAATATCTAGTTAACAAAAGGCGGAGTATATATTATTTATATATTTATTTATTATTATGTGTGGCAGCGGGTTTAATAAAAATACAGAGAATAATGAGACGACGCTACACACACACACACACACACACACACACACACACACACACACACACACACACACACACACACACACACACACACACACACACACACACACACACACACACATCATTCCTCTTCACGCCTATAAAAGTCTTTGAGAAGCCGCTGGATGTAAGAATATTTTATTAACTGGAGCAAGACGTGGACACTGTTTTATACTTTTTTCTGTCTGTGTGTGTCTGTGTCTGTCTGTGTCTGTCTGTCTGTCTGGCCCCGAACACAACTGGAAAAACTAAACGATAAACACAGCTTGAATCTATAACAGAGGACTGACGCCGACACACACAGGTCGAGAAGGTTTTATTTATTTTATTTATTTATTTATTTGTTTTAAGAGGAGGAGGAGGAAAGGTCAGAGGTGAAGGTTCGGCTCTTACTCACTCACTCACTCACTCACTCACTCACTCACTCACTCACACCTGGGCTTGGACGCATCGGAACCAGCCTCAGAGAGAGAGAGAGAGAGAGAGAGAGAGAGAGAGAGAGAGAGCTGTGTGCTGACACACAAACACACACATAGTCAGGGATACACACAGTGACATTACCACACCTAGAACCTACCTACCTCTCTCTCTCTCTCTCTCTCTCTCTCTAATCCAACACAAAAGTTAATTAAATGTGAAGTGACTTGTGTGCGTACAAGAACCAATAGGCACTCAGTGTAGATGGTGCCAGTGGGTGTAGAGGTGCCAGTGGGTGTAGATGGTGCCAGTGGGTGTGTAGATGGTGCCAGTGGGTGTAGATGGTGCCAGTGGTGTAGATGGTGCCAGTGGGTGTAGATGGTGCTGCCAGTGGGTGTAGATGGTGCCAGTGGGTGTAGATGGTGCCAGTGGGTGTAGATGGTGCCAGTGGGTGTAGATGGTGCCAGTGGGTGTAAGTGGTTGCCAGTGGGTGTAGATGGTGCCAGTGGGTGTAGATGGTGCCAGTGGGTGTAGATGGTGCCGGTGGGTTGTAGATGGTGCCAGTGGGTGTAGATGGTGCCAGTGGTGTAGATGGTGCCAGTGGGTGTAGATGGTGCCAGTGGGTGTAGATGGTGCCAGTGGGTGTAGATGGTGCCAGTGGGTGTAGATGGTGCCAGTGGGTGTAGATGGTGCCAGTGGGTGTAGATGGTGCCAGCGGGTGTAGATGGTGCCAGTGGGTGTAGATGGTGCCAGTGGGTGTAGATGGTGCCAGTGGGTGTAGATGGTGCCAGTGGGTGTGGAGATGGTGCCAGTGGGTGTAGATGGTGCCAGTAGGTGTAGATGGTGCCAGTGGGTGTGGGTGTGTGCCAGTGGGTGTAGATGGTGCCAGTGGGTGTAGATGGTGCCAGTGGGTGTAGATGGTGCCAGTGGGTGTAGATGGTGCCAGTGGGTGTAGATGGTGCCAGTGGGTGTGATGGTGCGCGGGTGTAGATGGTGCCAGTGGGTGTAGATGGTGCCGGTGAATTGGTGCCAGTGGGTGTAGATGGTGCCAGTGGGTGTAGATGGTGCCAGCGGGTGTAGATGGTGCCAGTGGGTGTAGATGGTGCCAGTGGTGTAGATGGTGCCAGTGGTGTGGATGGTTGCCAGTGGGTTGTAGATGGTGCCAGTGGGTGTAGATGGTGCCAGTTGGTGTAGATGGTGCCAGTGGGTGTAGTGCTGGTACACAGGCACACTTGATCAACATAAAGAGATTGCAGGGCGTGCCATGGGTGAGAATATTAATAAAGAAATTTGCATATTTTTTCCCTCTCTAGAAACGTTTCGGGTAGTAGTAGTAGTAGTAGTAGTAGTAGTAGTAGTGGTGGGGTGGTGGTAATGTAGTAGTAGTAGTTGATCCCATGGCCGCATGTCACGTAACAGCTCTCGGTGCTGCATACAGGAGGAACGAGAACGAGACAGATAAGGGCATACGGGAGAGAATTCAGAACGTTGATCAAGGCAGCTTCACTCTTCTAGTGTTCACAACCTCTGGTGGGATGGGACCAAGTGCAAGATGTTTCTCGCCAGACTCGTGGAGGTATCTCCGAACAGAAGCAGCAGCCAGGAGTATGTTACAGCCTGGATGAGATGTCGACTGTCCTTCTCTCTCTTATCTGCTTTGCTCTGCCTCAGAACGAGCATCGGCCTCAAAGCCGACAACTGCTGCAGATATTGACTATGAGGCTACAGTCACTGAATGCAGCATAGATCTGCGGCTCAACTAACTCAACACAGCTAGGATAGCTACTTATTATTAGGATATTTAATATTAAGGTAATAAAATGGCGGAAGTTGTGGCTGTGGGATGCTGGGCCACGTTAAAAAAAGTAGTAATGTAGTAGTAATAGTCGTAGTAGTAGTAGTAGTAGTAATAGTAGTAGTAGTCATAAAGTTAAATGATCTTGATTAGGTTAAGGTAACGTAACCATTGTACAGCATACATACATCACACCACACACACACACACACACACACACACACACACACACACACACACACACACACACACACACACACACACACACACACACACTCCACATATCTTAACACATATCAGTGTTTGTTGACGCCGCGTCTACTGTAAGTGTTGTTGTTGGCTAAATATCCATCTATTTTGAACCTGGGGAAGAGGGTGATGGAGGGCGGAGGGTAGTGGAGAGAGGGGGGCGGAGGAGGGGGAGGAGGGGGTGATGGAGGGAGAGGGCGGAGGAGGGAGAGAAGGGTGACGGGGAGAGGAGGGAGTGAGAGATGGGAGAGGGAGGGGGAAGGGGCGGGGAGGGAGGGCCACTCAGCCAGGTGGTATCACCTACATAGACAGGTGTTCAAGGCTCCTCCCTCCCTCCTCCTCCTCCTCTCTCCTCTCTACTATTACTCTTATCGTCCTACTCTTCTTCCTCCTCCTCCTTTTTTGTTTCTCCGTTATCCCTAATCATTCTGCTTCTCTTCTTCTTCTCCCCAACACTCCCTCAACCTCCCTCCCCTCCCCAACACTCCCTCACCCTCCCCAACACTCCCTCACCCCTCCCCAACCTCCCTCACCCCTCCCCAACACTCCCTCACCCTCCCCAACACTCCCTCACCCCTCCCCAACCTCCCTCACCCTCCACCTCCCCAACATTCCTCACCCTCCCCAACACTTCCTCCCCTCCCCAACACACCCCTCCCTCCCCAACACTCCTCCTCCTCTAACCTCCCTCCCCAACACTCCCTCACCAACCTCCCTCACCCTCCCCAACCTCCCTCACCCCCAACCTCCTCACCTCCCACACCTCCCTCCCTCCCAACATTCCTCCACCCTCCCCAACACTTCCTCACCCTCCCAACACTCCCTCACCTCCCAACCTCCCTCACCCCCAACACTCCCCTCACCCTCCCCAACCTCCCTCACCCTCCCCAAACATTCCTCACCCCCTCCCCAACATTCCCTCACCCCTCCCCAACCTCCCTCACCTCCCCAACACTCCCCTCCCTACCCTCCCCAACATTCCCTCACACCTCCCCAACACTTCCTCCCCAACACACCCACCCTCTAACACCTCCCTCCCCCTCCCCAACCTCCCTCACCCTCCCCAACATACATACATCTACACTAAGTGACTTAGAGAGATCAATAAATTGTTTAGCACAGTGAGGTGAGGGTACAGTGGAGGTCTGGAGATGAGGGTACAAGTCGTGAGTGAGGTACAGGGGGTCGTGAGGTGAGGTACAGGGGTCGTGAGTGAGGGGTACAGAGGCCGTGAGGTGAGGTACAGGGTCGTGAGGTGAGGGTACAGAGGGTCGTGAGGTGGTACAGAGACCGTGAGGTGGTACAGAGGGACGTGAGGTGGTACAGAGGGGGCCGTAGGACCCCTCGGTGACAATGACTGACGCAGGTGATATCGAGATTGCTAGTACGCATGAAGGGGCAGAAGAGACTAACAGGTTGGTGTACAATGCAGGAGGTGAGAGAAGAGAGGGGGGGGGGGGGAGGAAAACAGGGCGCTGGACATTACAGTGTCATGCGGACTAGAGACAAGCAAGGGTGAGGAAGCAGGCTTACGTGGGCGGTAGGCAGGGCGGGCGGGAGGGTGGCAGAGAGGATGCTAGGCTGGGTGGGTGGGTGGGTGGGCATCTCTATGTAGTGTGTATATTGATTTTTCACTCAAGTGCCTCGTACGCTACACTACGCCACCCACCCCGGCCGGCCACTACCACACCAAGATCAGATTGATTCATGTCCAGTGAGTCTGACTGAGGTGGCAGGCATTTAACCTAACCTGTCACGCCTCAGTCAAACACCTTTTGTGTCGCCCTTCCTTCCTCTCTCTCTCTCTCCTCTTATGTCCTTCGCTTCCTCTCTCTCTCTCTCTACTCTTCTTCAGTCCCTCTCTCTCTCTCTCTCTCTCGCCTCATCCTTCACCACAGCCTACCACCACAATCCCACCACCACCGTAACCCACTACCACCACCTACCACTACCACCACCTACCACTACCACCACCACCACCCACTACCACCACCCTACCCACAGTGATTGAAACCACCTGTAGTCAACCCAATACAATATTAAGAGTGGCGTCCCCGTAGTGAAGATAGTTTACCAACACATTACAGGTGTTCTCCTTTAGTATTGGCAACACTTTATAGTTATTATGGGAAGCAATGGTTAGGAGTTACGATGGTGAGGAACTTGACTTGACGGAGAAATGGTCTGGGCTCTCTGGCCAGTGTTGGTCTGACAGGAGAAATGGTCTGAGCTCTCTGGCCAGTTTTGGTCTGACAGAATGGTCTGAGCTACCTGGCCAGTGTTGGTCTGACAGGAGAAATGGTCTGAGCTCTCTGGCCAGTGTTGGTCTGACAGGAAAATGGTCTGAGCCTCTGGCTAGTGTTGGTCTGACGGGAGAAATGGTCTGAGCTCTCTGGCCAGTGTTGGTCTGACGGGAGAAATGGTCTGAGCTACCTGGCCAGTTTTGGTCTCTCCTTTGACTGAACAGTAAGAGTTTACACATAGCCACCATTGACCCTTAATAGACCAAGGGGTTATTAACTAGTTTATTGGTGTGGGTTATTATACACACATAGCACCACACACTACCACCACACTGCACCACCCCCACACACTACCACCACACACTGCACCACCCCACACACACCACACACTGCACCACCCCACACACTACCACCACACACACTGCCCACCCCACACACTGCACCACCCCACCTACCACCACACACTGCACCACCCCCACACACACCACCCCACACACACTGCACCCCACACACTACCACACACTGCACCACCCCACACACCACACACTGCACCACCCCCACACACCACACCTGCACCACCCCACACACTACACCCATGCACCACCCCACCTGCACCACACACGTGACCCCTGAAGGCATACTCACCCCCTCTCCTCACCACTACTAGACCAACCACCCCATGTTACCACTACTAGCTGACCCCCAATATAACCATCACTACCAGTACCATCAGAGGTTAAGACTCTGGGCAACAGGTGACATTCCACACGTGAGGAGTGAGCGAAATCTCCCCCACACAGGCACGCACGCGAACACACACACACACACAGGCGCACGCAAATACTCCACACACAGGCGCACGCCAAAATCAATCATGAAACAGTCAGAGGGCGTGGGTGGGGAAAAACTCTAGCGGCTCAATACTGCAGGCACATAACCTGCTCTCTCTCTCTCTCTCTCTCTCTCTCTCTCTCTCTCTCTCTCTCTCTCCTCTCTCTCTCTCCCACAAAGAGTTCCCCATCTCTCTCTCCTTCCCACACACACACACACACACACAATTACAACTAACAGCTTCAGGTAATTGCAGGTGATCGTTCAAAGAGAGAGCACTGAACCCTCTTCCACATCACTCTGGTATCGAACCCCGGACAATTGATGGTGAGATGAACGCACAACCAAGCAGCAATAACAATGTAACCAGATGTGTTGTTGACGGCAAGTTTAAACCCGGATATAGTGATGAGTGATGACATTGTTAATCCTCCTCCCTCACTCCACTCCCTCCACCCCCACCCCTCAACCCTCACTCCCTCACCCTCACTCCCCCACCCCTCAACCTCCCCCCCCTCACTCCCCTCACCCCTCACTCCCCCATCCCTCCCCCTCCCTCCCCCCACCCCTCAACCCTCCTCCTCACCTCCCACCCCTCACTCCCTCTCCCTCCCCCTCTCCCCTCCTCTCACTCCCCTCTTCTCCTCACCCCCACCCCTCACCCTCCCTCCCCCTCCTCCCTCCCCCACCCTCCTCCCTCACCTCCTCCCCTCCCCCTCCCTCCCCTCACCCCCTCCTCCCCTCCCTCCTCCCCACCTCACTCCCCCCTCCCTCCCCTCACTCCTCCTCTCCTCTTGGGGTTTAACAAATTTCCTGAGTCATCAGGCTGGGGGAGGGAGAAGGTGAAGAGAGAGGTGAAAAAGGAGGAGGGCAGCACAGATAGTGGATGACAGTAATAGAAGGGGAGAGAGAGGGAAGAGGAGGAGAAGAAAGGGCGGATGGCAAGCAATCGATCATTGCTCACTTGTTTGGACACCATTCACAGGGCGGTCAGCGGCACTTTTAATTCTCTCGTTAATAATTCACAGAACCCCAATTACTGAACTCTAAAAACAAACAAACAAACAAACACACACACACACACACACACACACACACACACACACACACACACACACACACACACACACACACACACACACACACATCTCTCTCTCTCAGTAAGGAATTATTTAAATATGAATGACTAATTAAACATGCATTCATTGACAGCTCATCCATATACTGCAGTAGCCACTCACTCCTGCCTCTCTGGTTAAGTTGGCTTTAATTATAGATACTTTACTGCCATAAGTTGCTGCATTTCCACTTAAGACTTTAACACTTAGTACACTTAACATGTCTACCACTACATCAGGAATTATATAACAACTGCACATCCACTTAAAATGTTATCACAGAGTTCACTTAAATATTCACTACCACCACTTAAAGTATTATTCAAATTTAAAACATCAGTTATTTTCACTTTACAATAACTTACCACTTTTTACCTTCTACGCACGCCGGGTTAGGTTTGAATAGTGGTAGTAGTAATGTGATATTAAGTAAACAATAAACAAACCACGGGTCCAGCGTCGTAAGCAGATGAAAATATTCTTGCTGTGTCTGAGTTCTACACACACACACACACACACACACACACACACACCTGACAGTGGACGGGAGAGGTAACACAGTCATAAACACATTACCTGGGGGAAACTGGCATGCTCCTGTACACAGATACTGGTGGGTGGCACTGGGGAGGGTGGCATCAGGGTGGGTGGCACTGTGGTGGGTGACACCGAGATGGGTGGCAATGAGATGGGTGACACTGGGCTAGGTGACACTGGGAAGGTGCTCACTGGGAGGGTATCAGGGTGGGTGCTTTGCAGAACTTCTCATCCACTCACTACACGTCATGATGCAACAGTGTAACCTGACCTGTGTGTGTCTCACTGTATGTCTCACCTGTATGTCTCACCCTATACCTCACCTGTATATCTCACCCTTACCTCCCCTCTGCCTGTGTGTCTCACCTGTATGTCACCCTGTATACCTCTGTATGTCTCACCCTGTACACCTCACCTGTATGTCTCACCTGTATACCTCACCTGTGTGTCTCACCTGTATGTCTCACCCTGTATACCTCACCTGTATATCTCACCCTGTATACCTCACCTGTGTGTCTCACCTGTATGTCTCACCTGTATACCTCCCTATATCTCACCCTTATACCTCACCTGTGTCTCACCTGTATGTCTCACCTGTATACCTCACCTGTATGTATCTCTGTCTCACCCTGTATACCTCACCTGTGTCACCCTGTACACCTCACCTGTATCTCACCCTGTATACCTCACCTGTGTGTCTCACCTGTGTCTCCCTGTATACCTCACCTGTATGTATCACCTGTATACCTCACCTGTATGTCTCACCCTGTATGCCTCACCTGTATGTCTCCCCCTGTATACCTCACCTGATGTCTCACCCTGTATGCCTCACCTGTGTGTCTCACCTGTGTCTCACCCTGTCCACCTCACCCTGTATGTCTCACCTGTATGTGTCTCACCCTGTATACCTCACCTGTATTGTCACCTGTATGTCTCACCCTGTATACCTCACCTGTATGTCTCACCCTGTATACCTCACCTGTGTGTCTCACCTGTATGTCTCACCCTGTACACCTCACCTGTGTGTCTCCACCTGTATGTCTCACCCTGTATACCTCACCTGTATGTCTCACCCTGTACCTGTGTGTCTCACCTGTATGTCTCACCCTGTATACCTCACCTGTATGTATCACCTGTATGTCTCACCCTGTATACCTCACCTGTTGTCTATCACCCTGTATGCCTCACCTGTATGTCTCCCTGTATACCTCACCTGTATGTCTCACCCTGTGTACCTCACCTGTGTGTCTCCACCTGTATGTCACCCTGTACACCTCACCCTGTATGTCTCACCTGTATGTCTCACCCTGTATACCTCACCTGTATGTCTCACCCTGTACACCTCCCTGTATGTCTCACCTGTGTCTCACCTGTATGTCTCACCCTGTACACCTCACCTGTATGTCTCATGTATGTCTCACCCTGTATGCCTCCCCTGTATGTCTCACCCTGCACACCTCACCTGTTGTCTCACCTGTATGTCTCACCCTGTATACCTCTGTGTCTCACCTGTATGTCTCACCCTGTACACCTCACACCTGTATGTCTCACCTGTATGTCTCACCCTGCCACCTCACCTGTATGTCTCATCCCACACCTCACCTGTATGTCTCACCCTGTATACCTCCTGTGTCTCACCTGTATGTCTCACCTATACCTCACCTGTATCTCTTGTATACCTCACCTGTGTGTCTCCTGTATGTCTCACCCTATGCCTCACCTGTGTGTCTCACCTGTACACCTCACCTGTATTGTCTCACCCTGTATACCTCACCTGTGTGTCTCACCTGTATGTCTCACCCTGTATACCTCACCTGTATATCTCACCTGTATACCTCACCTGTGTGTCTCCTGTATGTCTCACCCTGACACCTCACCTGTATGTCTCACCCTGTATACCTCACCTGTGTGTCTCACCCTGTATGTCTCACCCTGTATACCTCACCTGTATATCTCACCCTGTATACCTCCTGTATGTCTCACCTGTATACCTCACCTGTGTGTCTCACCTGTATGTCTCACCCTGTATACCTCACCTGTATATCTCACCCTGTACACCTCACTGTATGTCTCACCTGTATGTCTCACCCTGTACACCTCACCTGTATATCTCACCCTGTATACCTCACCTGTATGTCTCAACCTGTATACCTCACCTGTGTGTCTCACCTGTATGTCTCACCCTGTATACCTCACCATATCTCCCTCCTCACCTGTGTGTCTCACCTGTATGTCTCACCCTGTATACCTCACCTGTATGTATCACCTGTATGTCTCACCCTGTATGCCTCACCTGTATCACCTGTATGTCTCACCCTGTATACCTCACCTGTATGTCTCACACCTCACCTGTATGTCTCACCTGTATGTCTCACCTGTATACCTCACCTGTATATCACCTGTATGTCTCCACCCTGTATAACTCACCTGTATGTCTCACCCTGTATACCTCACCTGTGTCTCACCTGTACGTCTCACCTGTATACCTCACATTACAGTACAGGAGTTACAGGAGTCATGAGGACAATCATCACCTGTACCTATACCTGTACCTGTCACTCGCTGATTGACAAACTCACCTGTGGAAGAAAAACATTACATTAGATTTTTTACTCAGGACAGTAAATGGCGATCCTCCTCCACTCTCTACATACCTCCCCACCCCTACATAGCTCCTCCACTCCCTAGCTCCTCCCTCTTACATAACTCCTCCCATTCCGACATAGCTCCTCCTCCTACATAACTCCGCCCCTCCTACATAGCTCCGCCCTCCTACATAGCTCCTCCATTCCGACATAGCTCCTCCCATTCCGACATATTACACTTACACGTGATATATGTGTCTCAAGGTCATGTAAACGTGTTATGTGTGTCTCAAGGTCATGTACACCTGTTATCTCAAGGTCATGTAAACGTGTTGTGTCTCAAGTCATGTAAACGTGTTATGTGTGTCTCAAGTCATGTAAACGTGTTGTGTCTCAAGGTCTGTAAACGTAGCTGTGTCTCAAGGTCATGTAAACGTGTTATGTGTGTCTCAAGGTCATGTAAACGTGTTATATGTCTCAGGTCATGTAAACGTGTTATGTGTGTCTCAAGGTCATGTAAACGTGTTATGTGTCTCAAGGTCAGTAAACGTGTTATGTATCTCGGTCATGTAAACGTGTTATTGTGTCTCAAGGTCAGGTAAACGTGTTATGTGTCTCAAGGTCATGTAAACGTGTTATGTGTGTCTCAAGGTCATGTAAACGTGTTATGTTGTCTAAGGTCATATACTGTGTGTCTCAAGGTCATGTAAACGTGTTATGTGTGTCTCAAGGTCATGTAAACGTGCACATGTGTCTCAAGGTCATGTGCACCTGTTGTGTCTAAGGTCATGTAAACGTGTTGTATGTCAAGTTATGTAAACGGTGTTGTCTCAAGGTCATGTAAACGTGCTACATGTGTCTCAAGGTCATGTACACCTGTTGTGTCTCAAGGTCATGTAAACGTGTGTGTCTCAAGGTCATGTACACGTGTTATGTGTCTCAAGGTCATGTATGTATTGATATTGAAACAGTTTCTTTAGCCAGAAGAACACAGATAATAATAACAATATTAACATGACTGGAGCCAGTTGTGAGCCTGAGCTGCACCTGTACATTTATCTCAAGAGTTGATATATGATAAGGGAGGAAGCAGTACAACGGGTTGTGTTAAGGTGGAACAAGAGGACTCAGCTGTCAGTATTATGTCTCGTTTGGCAAATATATTTATTACAATGGTAATTTCTCTCTATCTACAGATAATTTATGATATAACGGTTTGGTGGTACAATAAAAGTAGGGATATAAAGAAGGTATTACAAGAACATTAGTACTGAGACAATAGATGTATGTATGTATGTATGTATTATGTATGTATGTATGTATCATCACATACACGATCCATCGCAAGAACAAGTGAATTTATATACCATATCTCTTAAACTACTGAAGCGCACACACACACACACACACACACACACACACACACACACACACACACTGCCTGTGGCTATAGTAACTGTCTGTCACTAGTACACCCTGTCACTATTTGTGTCACCGTCACCACCTGTTCTGTCATCACCTGTCTGTTCCCCTGTTACTGTCATCACCTGTCACCGTCACCACCTGTCACCGTCAACACCTGTCACCATCACCACCTGTCACCCCTGGTACTGTCAACACCTGTCACCGTCACCATACAGTGTCACCCACCAAAGAAGCCACACCGTGTCACCTGAAGCCACACACCGTGTGTCAGTAGTGCGCACAGGTTAGGTATAACGTGAGGCGGCGAGAGAGGGAGTGAGCAGGTCAGCCGTTCTCTTTAAAGCTCGGATGGGAATCGTATACCACCCTCACCCTCCCCTCCCTCCCCCCTTCCTCTAGTACTCTTCCACCACCGAAGGTTCTGAGGGGTGAAGCAGTCCATCGGTGATATTATGACGCCTGTGAAAATAAAGGGTTGAACACAACAATGGTTCACAGAGAGAGAAATCTATCATTGTTTGACACGGTGAGAGAGAGAGGCTTGACCGAAGCATGACCAGCTTATCATGGTCGATAAAATAAACAGTGGGTTGAGGCAGATCATATCAATCATGAACCTCTGGCGATGTTTACCTAAGACCCCTCACGTCGACAGATCACCACACGAGTACTGGAATTAAGACAAAAACTACAAATAAAAGAGTTGTGGTTCTATTTTAGAGAGGTCACTTCTCCTACCTCACCAACCTCGTCTTCTCCCCTCGTACTCTACCACCCTCCACCTCTCTCTCACACCCAGCTGATTTAGTGAAATGGTCAAACGTTGTACGTAGTGTAACCCCCCCCATCCCTCCTCCCTCCCTCTCCTCTACAACCGGCACTCCACCCCACCCTCCTACCTCGCGAGAACTGAAATCTGGTGAACTATACGGTTCGAGGATATCCCCTAGAGGAACCCCCCGCCTCGCCCCGCCCCACAACCAACGCGCTCTGTTAACAAATACGTCTTTGATGTCAGGGATATATATAATATTTGTTGATGTTTTAAAGAGACGTGACCTACAGGTTGTTTACTACCTGTAGGGGTGGTACACCTGTCAACCATCTACCTCTCTACCTGGTCCGCCCTCCCTCCTTCCTCCTTCCTTCCTTCCTTCCTTCCTTCCTTCCGTCCCCTACACACACCCACCACCCACACATAGGACCACTACCAGGTACACACTACCAGGTACACACACACACTACCACATCATCTTGTATGATTCACAAGACTAAAACGACCTTTCTATCCTCCTCTCTCTTCTTCTCTCTTCTCTCCTCTCTCTCTCCTCTTCCTCTCTTCTCCTCTCTCTTCTCTCTTCTCCTCCTCCTCCTCTCTTTCAGTACCTCACTTCCTATTGCATTTCCAATTAATACTCGATGGGACACACACACACACACACACACACACACATACATCACCAACCATTATCCCAGGAACTCGATTCAACCACTAGTCAACCATACCACACTACAACACACCATCCGTAAGCTCCATTACCAGCACCATCATCACTTCCACCATCCTGCCCACACTACCACCACTACCAGCCTAACTCTACCACCACCATCACTACCACCACTACCACCATCCTGCCCACCTACCACCACCAACTCAATTAATTCCGTGAGGTGTGTTAGGTAAGGTTAGATCAGGTCAGGTCAGGTCAGGTTAGGTTAGATCAGGTCAGGGTCAGGTCAGGTTAGGTAACAAGCAGACGTCGGTAAATTTAATTCTGAACACGTGTTTCAATCTTACAGTTTTCCTCTAAAGGGTTAAGTCATCATACTCAGGGTTGTCATCATACTCAGGGTTAAGTCATCATACTCAGGGTTAAGTCATCATACTCAAGGGGTTAAGTCATCATACTCAAGGGGTTTATCCTCAGAGTTAAATCTCATACTCAGGGGTTAAATCATCATACTCAAGGGTTAAGTCATCATACTCAAGGGTTAAATCATCATACTCAAGGGGTTAAATCATCATACTCAAGGGTTAAGTCATCATACTCAAGGGGTTAAATCATCATACTCAAGGGTTAAATCATCATACTCAGCGATTAATAAAGTAAATTATAATAAAACATAAAATCACATGACACAAAATGAGAGAAAACAAAACATAAGCGGTATATTAATAACGAGGAATAACAACATGTAATAATAACAAACGTCACAGAACTACGTCATAACTACGTCATAACAAGGCCCTCCCTTCCCCTCTCCCCTATCCGTAATGGTTCAGCTCAATTAGCGTGTCCCCATAATGACTCTGATTTGATTGCTTATTTCCGGATTAATGACGGTACAATTATCAGGCAATTATATTCCCCACATACAGTCAGTCAGTCAGTCAGTCAGTCAGCCAGTCAGTCAGTCAGTCTACACAACAACATGGCTTTAGTAGCCTTAATACAGTGACCACACACACACACACACACACACACACACACACACACACACGTTACGACAGTGAAATTTTAATGCCAGTATTATCACCACCAGCTTATACATGTACCATTCAATCGATGGACGTACTGTGAAAAAAAAATTAAAACAGATGACTGGAATCCTTTACCTGAGCTGTCAACAGATTCAGGAGTTATTAATTACGTCCAGGTGTTGCTGTCAATTATCACCTAAACCGGTGAAGCAATTATCACCTAAACCAGTGAAGCAATTATCACCTAAACCATAAACCAGTTAAGAATCAAGGCAATTATTTCTACCCCAGGGCGATATATTGTGGGAATAATGACGATAATTTCTGGTACGATAATTTTAATCGAATATTAAACCAGGGAAATTATACTGGTTTAGTTACAATAGTATAGGGAAGTATGTGGTATAATTGCATATAAGGGTAGGGGTGGTAGTAGTAGTAGTATTGATTATGTGGTAGTGAAATGATGATAATAAAATAATGTTCCTGATAACTAAAATGTCGATTGAGATTTAAGGATTACTAATTGCCACACACACACACACGGCCTGGTCGTCTCTCCAACTCCACCCAACAACGTCAGCTAGAAGGTACAGAAAAGGGCCTGCAAAATCATGCTCGGCGCGAACTACTCCTTCCACCAACTCTCCACCCAGGAAGTGCAATCCTCAGTGACCTCCACCACCAGCACTGGAAGGTTTGGCAGCCAACTAATGCACCACCTCGTCATCGCCACCTCCTGCCTGCAACCCCCGCCCACCTCTTGCAGTCCGCCACTACAACAAAATTCAGCCCATAAGACCCACACCGATAGATATAAGAACATCACCATCCCATCTATTGTTAAAATGATAAACAACTCCTGATTTATGTACTGTACAGCCCTGTAAATGTATTCAACGCATATTATATCATTATGTCTAAATCAAATGTAAGTCTGTATATTTTCAGCCACCGTTTATTATTATTATTATTATTATTATTACACACAGACTGGACTTCTCGAGTGCTTCGCCATACATAGGACGTAAGAGGGTGTTCAATAAACTAGCCCCCGTGTTACCTGAGACAAAGGTGTGTCCATTACTTACCGTCATTCATTAAGGACTGTGTTGATATACCCCAGTAGTGAGGACTCAAGCCTTCGGTACTGTGCAGGAGGTAACTATCAGGGACACAGCTGGGGTGGACTAAGGGGTAGGGAGGTGGCTGAGGGGAGAGGGTGGCTTGAAGACGGGGGGTAAGCCAAGGAACCCCCAGAGCCAGACGATGAGATGTGTATTCAACCCAGCAAACCTAACCAAAACCAACAACCCCTAACCAAACCCAGCAAACCTAACCAAACCCAGCAAGCACAAACCCTAAACCAACCCAGCCCAACCAAGCCAGCCAAACCCAGCCAACCTAACCAACCTAACCAAGCCCAGCCAACCTTAATTTAAATCATACAATTAAATTTCCTTAAGTTATTAATAAAACAAAAAGTGTCAGTTACATTTTAAGACTTTAATTAGACGTCTGTTATCTGTCGGTCACTACTAGCTGCTGTAGTGGGTGTTGAGGCCTAGGGAGGAAGGAAGGGGGAGGAGGAAGGAGGAGGAGGGAGGAAGGGAGAGGGGAGGAAGAGGGGGGGAGGCTTGACACCAACTCCATCACAACAAATTAAAATCAAATCGTTTTCCGTTTCTTTGCTTACTTCTGCAGTTCTAAACAACAAACCTTCTTTCACTCATGAGTTTGTGGTCAGTGATACCAATAACGTTTTCACAAGTTAATTTTCTTTACGTTAAATTGGTAAGGTCAGATTCACTAGTTCTGGACACTGGTTGAACAGTTTTTAATTTATAACATCAAATATACACACCACCACCAACTAATAACAATAACAACAATAATAATAATAATAATAATAATAATAATAATAATAATAATAATAATAATAATAATAAAGGCCAAAAGAAAACTAATACATTCCTAATTATAAAACAAATAAAAAAGCCTCAATATATCAGTATTCAATTATTAATAATAAAATAATCCCAGAAAAATAAAACTAATTAATTCAGAACAAAACGAAAAAAATTACTTAACAATATAAACAGCTATAAATAATGATAAGGAAACAAGAAAACAATAAATAAATAAAATAAATAAAACTTAAGATAATAATTAATAAAAAAAAATATATAAATAAATCGGTGGGAAGGTGGGGAGGAGGGGGTGGGTGGGGTGGAAGGTGGGAAGGAGGTGGGAGGGATGGGTGGGGGTGGAGAGGAGAGGGTGGGGAAGGGAGGAGGTGGGGAGGAGAGGGTGGGTGGGGGTGGAGAGGAGTGGGTGGGGAAGGGGGGAGAGGAGGTGGGGAGGAGAGCAAATTAGATGAACTGGCAAACTCATTGGTTAATATTTGCACCTCCTCCTCTCTCTTCCTCTTCTTCCTCCTCTCTCCTCTTCTTCCTCCTCTCTTCCTCTTCTTCCTCCTCCTCTTCCTCTTCTCCTCCTCTTCTCTTTCACTCTTCCTCCTCCCCCACCCATGACATTTGTCTGACCGGTTACTGCTGCCTGTTAGTGAGTGATGGTGACTGTCTACAACACACACACACACACACACACACACACACACACACACACACACACACACACACACACACACACGTTTTGTTGGGTTAGGCTGGTTTGAGGTGGGCTAGGCTAGGTTTGAGGAAGGCTAGGCTAGGTTTGAGGTGGGCTAGGCTAGGTTAGTGGGGGTTTGGAGCTAGGCTGGGTTTGAGAAGAGCTGGAGGCTAGGTTTGAGGTGGGCTAGGCTAGGTTTAAGATGGCGGCTAGGTTGGGAGCTAGTGGGTTGTGGCTAGGCTGGTTGGAGGAGGCTGGTGAGGTGGGCGCTGGGTTGGAGCTAGGCTAGGTTTGAGAAGGCTAGGCTAGGTTTGAGGTAGGCTAGGCTAGGCTAGATAAAATATACCCCGGTTAGGTAATGCGGGGATAAACAATTAATATATACTGGTTAGTTTGACTCAGTATTTATTCATAACAACATTCTTTCTAATCATGTTGCTGTCAATACCAGAAACAGCTCAGAAATATTAAATTACTATCATTAATATTAACGTATTATCATTATTGTTATTACCATCATAATTATCATCACTACCAACATCATAATTATCATCACCACCACATTCTATAATCACCAATGACACTAATTACCAAGAATTATACTAAATAATATTACCCGTGTACAGAGATAACTATCAGCATCAGCCAACAACCACGAAACGATACCGAATACCAAACAAACAACGCCATCCTGGTATGTGTACACGCACGAACATACGTACATAAATACATACCCACACACACACAAGAGCAGTGAAGAACGAGTCAAAAAAAAAACATCAGTTTGCGCGGAAGTGAGCATCCGGGAGCACATTATTTTCCCCAGGATGCACTCAACACTCTCATTATCAGTCAACACAGCCCAGGACGAACAAGGGCTAAAAATACCGACTGAAAAATTACTACACAAAACAATGCTGCGTCAACATCCGTCTCGTAAAACAACAACAAACTGAACCTGTTATTATTATTATTATTATTATTATTATTATTATTATTATTACTTACTACTAGTCATCATCATAAAACATCAATAATAATAATAACTGCAGTGCTGTATTGTTAAACACACACACACACACACACACACACACACACCAAGGGATAGAAGCGGCTTTTTGCCAGAAATCCCTAAACACGTGAAGAAAGTAACAAGAGATTATTGGGAACGACAGGTGTGTGTGTGTGTGTGAAACCAAATGTGAATATGATCAGGTGTGTGAAACCAGGTGTAGAGATAATCAGGTGTGGTGGATATCAGGTGTGGAAATGATCAGGTGTGGTGGATATCAGGTGTGGGGAGATCAGGTGTAGGGATGATCAGGTGTGGAAATGATCAGGTGTGGGGAGATCAGGTGTGGGGAGACTAACGTACACACGGGTCATCTACCACAGCTAAAAGGCAGGAGACGGCGACAGGTACCACACACACACACACACACACACACACACACACACACACACACACACACACACACACACACACACACACACACACACAGAGAGACTTCCAGTGCATTGTAAACCATATTTACTTATTGTTTGGTTAGTTTACGTTAGGTTAGGTTACGTTAGGTTTGGTTGGTTTACGTTAGGTTACGTTACGTTAGGTTTGGTTATACTGTGTTCACCAAACGCCACCAATGGGTCAAATCAAAGGAAGTTTGTGATTGGTCAGGGCACATTGGGTGAATCATTTACAGGGGGGAGGATAGGGTCGTTGGGGGAGGGGGTAGTGGGGAGGAAGAGGTCGTGAGGTCAGTGGGGGAGAGGGGGAGGGTCGGTGGGGAGGGGGTCAGTGGGGAGAGGTCAGTGGGGGAGGAGTCAGTGAGGAGGAGTCGGTGGAGGGAGGAGCAGGGATAAAATTTTCCTTTAGGTCCGGAGTATTGGTTTTAGGTTACGTTAGGTTAGGTAGGGTTAGGTTAGGTTCTTGTTACAGTAGTCTTCCTCGTGTGAGAGAGAGCTAACTGACCAGCGCCCGACACTCCAACCGTGTAGTCTCTCTCTCTCTCTCTCTCTCTCTCTCCTCTCCTCCTCTCCTTCCCTTCACAAGGTTTCTCTCTTCTCCCCACCTCCTTTTGGCCTTTACTCCTCCTCTCTTTTTTGCTCTTCTTCCACCTCTCTCTCTCTCTCTCTTGGTTTCCCTCCAACTACTACACGCTCTCTCTCTCTCTCTCTCTCTCTCTCTCTCTCTCTCATTCCTGTGTTAATTTTCCTACTCTCGTTTCCTTTTTTCTCCCCTCGGAATAAAACAGCGGGGGAGCGGGGTGTGGTGAGGGGGACACTGGAGGAGAGGGGGTGGGAGTGTGGTGAGGGGGAGGAGAGGGAGTGGGGTGGGAGTGAGGGTGAGGGGGAGGGAGGGTGGGAGACAGGAGTGAGGAGGGGGGTGGGGGAGAGGGGGGTGGGGTGAGGTGAGAGAGGGTGAGGGAGTGAGGTGAGAGAGGGGGGTGTGGGGTGAGAGAGGGGGTGAGGGTGAAAGGGGTGAGGTTTGAGTGGGGGGGGGTGGGGGAGTAAAGGGAGAGATCAATATTCACCATCTCTTCATTAGCAGGTACCCGCAGGTGCTCCCATGAGAGGGGTCACTTACCTGCCTCCTCACCCCCCTCCCTCCCTCACCCCCAACTCATTACTTTCACTCATTCGTCCTCCTTTCCTGAACCTAATCTTACCTCCCCTCCCCCCCCCCCCCTCCAGGAACGTATTATTCACTCCTGCAAACTACAGTGTATAACCCATTTACTCATTCACGGTTCTCTCCCCCTCCCCTCCTCCCCCCCCTCGCTGTGTCTGAATTATTCACTCGCTCCAAAGCTACAGTAACTGACTCACTCATCCATTCACACACACACACACACACACACTCTCTCTCTCTCTCTCTCTCTCTCTCTCTCTCTCTCTCTCTCTCTCCCCACCCAATACGGCAATGCCCCGTCAACTACAATAAAATCAATATGGTGGTGAGGCGAGAATGAAGTGACCAGGAGGTGGGTGAGTGACCAGGTGGTGGGTGAGTGACCAGGTAGTGGGTGGTGACCAGGAGGTGGGTGGTGACCAGGTAGTGGATTGAGTGACCAAGAGATGGGTGGTGACCAGGAGGTGGGTGAGTGATGACCCAAGAGGTGGGTGGTGACCAGGTAGTAGATGGTGACCAGGAGGTGGGTGAGTGACCAGGAGGTGGGTGAGTGACCAGGAGGTGGGTGAGTGACCAGGAGGTAGCAAAGGGAAGAGAAAGGAGTAATTCAGAGTGCTTTAAAATCCCTTCGCCTCTCCCTCCCACTCCTTCCCTCTCGCCTCTCCCTCCCTCCTTCCCTCTCCTTCTCCTCCTCACCTTCTAACATAAGCGAGTCGTAGTGTAATTTGGAAGCCATCTTGGTAATGTAGCCTTGCCATAATAATAATAACAATAAAAATAAGCTCTCAATACTCCCAGCACTGGACACACACACACACACACACACACACACACACACACACACACACACACACACACACACACACACACACACACACACACACACACACACACACACACACACACACCATAACACCACCTGTGAGAATTACTACACCACATCAGGCCCTCATAACACCATCTGTGGGGAACTACACACCACGTGTCTGCTGTTCAACACCTCAGCTCACATGATCTACATGGTGACCTCCACAGTAAACATTAATCTGTAATAAGTCATTTATGTCAATGTATATTTTCATCCTTTGGGCTGAGAACTTTTTCAGTAAACAGTCAATTATTATTATTATTATTATTATTATTACACACACACAATCTTCCTATTTGCACTGTCACTATGTTGAAATGCCCTGTAGTATGACCTTCTCCCCACCTAGTTATTATATATATCATATTTGTATCACTTATGTTACTTGTATATTATTTGTAAATCAAGAGACCCATTCCCCAATTATGTAACTGTATATTTTAAACCTTTCCGCCTGCCCCGCTCTTTCAATAAGCCGTTAATTATTATTATTATTACGCCGTAAAAATATATGAAAATCACAGCCAATAAACACTGTGAGCTAGATGGCCTCTTTCAACAGGTGATTTTCTTACCTGGAGCGTGATGACGGATAAAGGTAATGTGGGAGAGGCGGTGAGTGGTGGGGGCCTGACACGCGAGGAGGTGAGGTGAGGGTGGTGGTGAGGGCAGTGGTGGTGAGGTGGTGGTTGTGGTGAGGGCAGTGGTGGTGAGGTGGTTGTGGTGGTGGTGGTGAGGGCAGTGGTGGTGGGGGCGGTGGTGGTGAGGTGGTGGTGGTGAGGGGGCGGTGGTGGTGGTGAGGTGATGGTGGTCAGGTGAGGACAACCTTACCCCAAACTATAGTCCTCTCTGCTTCATACCCCCCACCCCAACCACCATCAAAACTACCTACCTTCACCAACACCACTAACAGCTTCCTTTATCAACACCAAAACCCACATCACCAAACACGTATCCTCCACCACCACCACCACCAACAACCACAACTACCACCAACAACCCCACCACAACAACCATACCAACAAAATTTGTACATATCACGACTCGTCCCTATCACTAGCACCAACCACCACTACAACAACCACCACTACAACAACCACCACCACCACCCCCAATAACCACTATCACCACAATCACCACCCAACATATGTATTCAGATCAACTTTGGGGCGTGGCAGAGTGACGCACACAGTAAACTGAGACAGGAGAGGGCATAGTGGGGTAGGGTAAGGCATAGTGGGGTAGGGTAAGGCATAGTGGGGTAGGGTAAGGCATAGTGGGGTTGGGTAAGGCATAGTGGGGTAGGGTAAAGCATAGTGAGGTGGAGCAAGGCGTGGCAGGATGGAGGCGTGGCTAGCCTAGAGGTGGTGTACCACACACACACACACACACACACCATAGTATTAAGCAGACATCATACGTCCAGCGTAGAGTCCACTAGCAAGTAACCCAGGCGTGCACACACACACACACACACACACACACACACACACACACACACACACACACACACACACACACACACACACACCTGTAGGTAGGTTGGTGAGACACAATCATAAATGAGGTGCAGCTATGTAGAAAGGGAGGAGGAGGAAGGGAAAGAGGAGGAGGAAGGGAAGAGGAGGAGGAAGGGGAGAGGAGGAGGAAGGGGAAGAGGGAGGAAGAGGGGGGAAGAGGAAGGGAGAGAGGAGGGGTTAAGGCACAGTAACATTAGGGAAAAGGTTAGACCGGAAGGGGTAGGTAGGGTCCCAGTCCTCACAGGTCAGTCTAAGTGGCCTAGGAACCTATACGTCACACCCGGGGAGGGGTGCTTTACTCAACGTGGGTCAACGGAGGAATCAGGGTTGCCATAGGGTGGAGGTTGCCATAGGGTGAAGGTTGCCATAGGGTGGAAGGTTGCCATAGGGTGGAGGGTTGCCAATGCTAAGTGAAAAATATCAAAATGTCAGCTGTGGGTCTACGGAAGGGTCAGCGCAGGTGAGGGAAGGTCAGGCAGGTGAGGAAGGTCAGAGCAGGTGAGGGAAGGTCAGCGCGGGTGAGAAGGTCAGCGGTGAGGGAAGGTCAGCGCAGGTGAGGGAAGGTCAGGTGAGGAAGGTCAGGCGGTGAGGAAGGTGGGAAGGTCAGGCGGTGAGGAAGGTCAGCGCGTGAGGGAAGGTCAGCGCGGTGAGCGTGGATGAGCCCAGGTAGTGGTGAATGATGCAAGCGGTGGACAGCTGAGGCATCAATATGCAGAGTTATACTCATCCTCCTCGACCTACAGTACCTGCTGGTAAGGTGGCTCACATGGGTGGGGGTGGGGGGTGGTGGTGGTGGTGCTCTGTTGGGGAGTGTGGTGGTGTGGGTGGGTGGTGTGTGGTGGTGGTGGTGCTCTGTCAGGGGGTGTGGTGGTGGTGGTGGTGGTGGGTGTAGTGGTGGGTGGTGGTGGGGGTGGGGGGTGGTGGTGTGCTCTGTTGGGAGGGTGGTGGTGGGTGTTGTGGTGGTGGTGGGGGGTGGGTGGTGGTGGGGGTGGTGGTGCTCTGTCGGGGGTGTGGTGGTGGGTGTAGTGGTGGTGGTGGGGGTGGGTGGTGGTGGTGCTCTGTAGGGGAGTGTGGTGGTGGGTGTGGTGGTGGTGGTTGGGGGGTGGGTGGTGGTGGTGCTCTGTCGGGGGAGTGTGGTGTGTAGTGGTGGTGGTGGGGGTGGGGTGGTGGTGGTGCTCTGTCAGGGGGGTGGTGGTGGGTGGTGGTGGTGGTGTGGGTGGTGGTGGTGGGTGGTGGTGGTGGTGGTGGTGGTGGTGGTGGTGGTGGTGGTGGGTGGTGTGGTGGTGGGGGTGGTGGTGCTCTGTTGGGGGTGTGGTGGTGGGTGTTGTGGTGGGTGGGGGTGGGTGGTGGTGGTGCTCTGTCGGGGAGTGTGGTGGTGGCAGAGGTAAGTAACAGTGTCGTGTGGGCGTTGCATGACAGACATACTGTGATCACCTTTTTCAACACAGGTCTCCACGCCCACCGCCACCTGTCTATTTGGGCGGCGGAAGGGAGGGGGGCTGTGAGTCAATACATGTAGGTGATGGTGTTGTGATGAGGCGGTGTGGTGGTGGTGTGGTGGAAGGCTTCAACAGGACGGAAGGGCAGATAAGGACAGACAGGTAAACACTTATTGAATGTCCCCGACTGATGGCAATGGGAGGCATAAACACCACAGGATAACACGGTGTCACATAGGTCAGGGATAACACGGTGTCACATAGGTCAGGGATAACACGGTGTCACATAGATCAGGGATAACACGGTGTCATAGGTCAGGGATAACACGGTGTCACATAGGTCAGGCGTGTGGTCAGGAATAACACGGTGTCACATAGGTCAGGAATAACACGGTGTCACATAGGTCAGGATAACACGGTGTCACATAGGTCAGGAATAACACGGTGTCATAGGTCAGGAATAACACGGTGTCACATAGGTCAGGAATAACACGGTGTCACATAGGTCAGGAGATAACACGGTGTCACATAGGTCGGATAACACGGTGTCACCTAGGTCAGGGATAACACGGTGTCACATAGGTCAGGAATAACACGGTGTCACAT
Organism: Homarus americanus; assembly: GCF_018991925.1. NCBI lineage: Eukaryota > Metazoa > Arthropoda > Malacostraca > Decapoda > Nephropidae > Homarus > Homarus americanus. The sequence goes on along the minus strand of NW_024732867.1, from coordinate 7,413,338 downwards.
AGGTCAGGGATAACACGGTGTCACATAGGTCAGGAATAACACGGTGTCACATAGGTCAGGGATAACACGGTGTCACATAGGTCAGGAATAACACGGTGTCACATAGGTCAGGAATAACACGGTGTCACATAGGTCAGGAATAACACGGTGTCACAGAGCTCAGGAATATATCTGGCACTTGACGACTCTCGGTAATGGAGAAGTGGCAGTCATCAGCAGTGACCAGGTGAGGTAACGACCCTTGACCCGAGTAAACGACCTTACCTGCCGCCATTCACGACAGGTATATAGAGTCTTGATTTCTGTTCTATTATATTTAACATTATAATTAACGTGTGTGTGTGTGTGTGTGTGTGTGTGTGTGTGTGTGTGTGTGTGCAATCATTCCTTTCCCCAGGTGTCAATATTCACCTGTAGATAATATCGTAAAGGCTCACCAATCGAGAGGCATGGAAAATACTATCGAAAAATCTCTTTGTGGGTAACCTAACCTAACCTAACCTAACCTAACCTAACCTATCCTAACCTAACCTAACCTAACCTATCCTAACCTAACCTAACCAATCCTATCCGTCCCCATGTAATCTCCGACTCATCCATCCTGATTCCTCGCTCATGCTGCCTTAATCCTACCCACCTGCGCTGTCCACGTAATCCTCGTCGACACTCCTATCCCTCGATGCTCTTACACCTATCCGTCTCGTTTCAATTTCATCCCCAGCTGCTAATCTTCTGCCTGGCGTGTCGTGTCGTGTCGTGTCTGGATCGTCGTGGAGAGTCGTGTCGTGCCATCCAACATACACTGCCCTCACCACCCTGTCCCTTCCCTCTGATTGGCTTAAACTCCACACGTAAGCGAGCAGGACTTGACGTTGATTGGTCCTCTTTAGTCTTATAGAAAGCGAGGAAAAAAAAAACAGGTGATTCTTTAACCTGTGGTGCTTTAAAGGGACCCGTGACATTATGAAGTATATAATGGTGCAGTGTAGTGTGTTGCTGTCATGGTGGTCTACTACCATGACCACCACCATTACCACTAATACCATTAATATCACCACCACTATTACTACCATTAATATGACTGCCACCAACATCACCACCATCACCACCACAACACCATCACCACCACTACCACCACCATCACAACACCACCGTTCAGGTTTAACTCCTGATAGCGCCGCCAACAGTGACCTTGACTGACCTGACTTTAATTAAAATATATTCGCTTTTCAACACACTGTTATGGCCTCTGTATAATAGGGTCTGGCTGCCGTTGTTCCACACCCTCCTGCCCTCCACCTCCACCCTCCACACCCTCCACCCCCCCCCCCCCCCTCTTTCTCTCTCTCTCTCTCTCATACAGCGGCAGAGTAACACAGGTGCCAGTATTGCATTCTCACCTAATGGAAGCTTTAGGTCTCTCCCGAAACAGTTTGTACGCAGGTGACAGGTAATGGACAGGAGAGAGAGAGAGAGAGAGAGAGAGGAGGTTTGTGGTGGAGGTAGATGAGGTGGAGGTTGGTGGAGGTCGATAAGGCAGAGTACATTGTATCATCTTACACATTTACCTCACCACCCAAGACCTCTACCGCCCGAGGGATGATGGGACGGGATGATTAATTCGTAGCAACAAGGTGTTTTATGGCGGCGGGAAGCGTGTAGAACCTTCTCCTACTACCTCTACAAGATTCACCACCCCGGCAGAAGGGGGACTGAGACCTTGTAGATACGACTCCACTTGTACCGAGGCCCACTACCACTACCTCCTACCCTTCTCTCTACAAGATTCAGGGCGTTGAGGGAGGAAGGGCGTGTACAATACAGGGAGAAGGGCGCCAAGCTTCACCCTCCACATTACACGGTCGGCCAAGATACCCAGCAATAATAATTCCTTCCTCTATCAATGTCCAGCCAGCTCCCCCACCTGGTGTGTGTGTGTGTGTGTGTGGTGACGATCACTATTATAAACTGTATATAGATTGTATTGCTATGGTATAACTGTTACGGATTTTTTTGTGAAATTTGGCCTTTTACAATGAGGCCAAACAGTTGTTGGCCTTTTTGTATCGAGATATTAATGCCAGGTCCCTAACCTAACATATCCACGGCCTGGAACCTAATGTCATTATACAAAAAAGGCCAATTTCACAAGTCCGCAATATGTACAGTATATCGTGTAATGACAACAACAACAATACCATCAATATCGGTAATAATAACAATAGCTGACTAATTAATGAGACAAACTTGGGGCAGCCATTACACGTTGATTCACAAATACACTTTCCCCCACTTTCTGTGTTCTCGAGGGATGCTGTCGGGCGTATGATCATATCCCTGGCCAGATAACATATCGTACGCACCCCCCCCCCTCTCTCGTTCCTTCCTCATAAATCTTTCTTTTTTCTCTCCCAGTTTGTGTAATTGCTCTGTGCAGCCAAAAGACCTACAAGATAGTTAAAGTGCTTTCTAATTGGCAGTAACAAGAAGGATTCAAAATTCTTGAGAAATGAAGGAGGGGAAGGGGGAGACATCTTTTCACGGTTCCCGCCTCTCCAAACAGTATTAGCCCACGTCAGCACCTCGTATATCTCCAAGTGTTCAATAACTCTCGCTCTTTGGTCAACGACTGGGAGGGAGGGAGGGAGGGGGCGGGGGCGTCTGGAAGTGTTGGTTGCTCCAGTGTTCCGTTCGAATCTTTTTTGAAAACTGTGTTAATAATTCGCGGCAAATTTCGAACCATCATAAACTGTGTCGGGTCTCTGCGTTGTACAGTCCCCTTCACTGGTGCCTTTACAGGGCCTCGTCATATAGTAAACATTCCACAAATCATTACATTGAGATATTTGTTTTAATATTGTTTTAATCTGATTCCATAATGTTTACTATTGCGAGTTTCCTTCTGTCGAATGTAAACAAACACAGAACTGCCACACTGCACAAAACCTGACGAGCTCCCCTGTAAACGCACTAGTGAAGGGGCCTGTATGTAGGTAGGTCAGTTGTGTGGTGTGTTATAGCCTATGTTTCTCATTACCCGAACCTCTTCTGTTTTGTAGCACAGGAAACTTTAGAATCATCTGATGAGTTGCAACGTTCGGATTGGTTTTGGAACAACGCTGTCCTGTGTCTTAGTGAAGTGTTCGAACCTACCTACCTCTCTCTCTCTCTCTCTCTTCTACCTCTCTCTCTCTCTCTCTCTCTCTCAGCGCTAGAACTGACACAGAGGAGAGTGTTTGAAGGAAATCTTTGCTTACTTAGTGGTGGAGTGTGGGCGGGGGGGTAGTGATCAACCACCAACACCACCACCATTATCAACCACAATCAATACTCCTACCACCAACACAGTGGGAGGGAGGAGAAAGAGAAGGAGGGAGGAGAAGAGGAGAGGAGGAGGAAGGAGGAGAAGAATATGTGAGGGATGTCACCGCCAATCCTTTACACATTCCCTCCCCCCACCCACACCATGTGACTCACTCCCCCACCCACACACCATGCGATCAATCCCACCTGGTCTCTGTATCACCCCCTCCCAGACCTTAGAAGAAAAGAGCCCACCACCTCGATCCCAGGGAAACCCACCCCCCAGCCCACCTCCAACCCAAACCCACCACCCCACCCTAGCCCACCCACTCAATTCCAAATCTCAGGCTATTTTAAAGAGTCAGAGAGACAGCAGGGGAAAACACCTCACCTCACCTCACTACACCCGTCTAGTATACCAAGTTGGCTAAAGGAATATTTATCATTGTTTCACTTCCTCTTCTTGTTCCTCTTACTCCTCTTCTTCTATCCTTCGTTTTTTTCTCTCTTCTCCTCCTCCATCTCTCTACCTCCCCTCCTCCACCTCTTCTCTTCCTCCTCCTCCTCCACCTCTTCTCTTCCTCCTCCTCTCCAGTAACTCTGAATATTAAACACAACAGCGGGGAGAGTCATGTAAGGTGATGGTCCGGCAGTGAATATTTCAGGCAAAAACTACGCCAGGTATCACAGAGCCGGTCATAGGGGAATCAACTCCGCCTGCACACTGGGAACCTCTCAAGAGTGAACACGACTTGGGCCACGTGAAGATCAGCCCCCCTCCCAACTTATTTCACCTGAAGTTTTAAACCACCTCTAATTCTAACCTAACTTAACCTAACCTTAACTAATCTAACCTGATTAACCATTTGAGTCAATTTTATCCCCATTTTAGTCGATTTTAACATAAATTTGATATAAACTAATTCAGAAAAAAATTATCTTTACATTAATGTGACAGGTGAGCGTGATACCAGGGCGTGATACAAGGGCGTGATACCAGGGCGTGATACCAGGGCGTGATACCAGGGCTTCAGCTGAGAGGAATAATTCATATTTTTTTTTCCAATATAGTCAAGTTGATAGTGAGTTCTGACATAAGTAGAAGCCAATGGTATTATAATCTCCAGAAATGACTTAGTTAGGTCGGGTTAGGTTAGGTCAGGTTAGTTAGGTCAGGTCAGGTTGGGTTAGGTCACGTTAGGTCAGGTTAGGTCACGTTAAGTGTGTTTAGTTTTCCAGGTTTCATTAAGTCACTAACAGCTGATTTCTTCTTTCAATTCTGCCGACCCTCCATGTGAGCCACCGACCCTCCGAGTAGGCCACCGACCCTCCAGTAGGCCACCGACCCTCCATGTGAGCCACTGACCCTCCGAGTAGGCCACCGACCCTCCATGTGAGCCACCGACCCTCCATGTGAGCCACCGACCCTCCACTTCTTCACAACAAACTGAACAATCTTGAGAGAGAGTTATTCATTTCATGAACCACTGATATTACTGTTCTTCATAACATTACCACAATGTTCTCCAGTCTTGTTCACGTGAAGGTTAAGTATTGGTCATGGATCCTGTAGTGAACGCGTAATACAACTGACATCACTGTTTTGTTTTACTTCTGAAATAACTCTTCCTGTCACGGGTCATAAGGGTCATAGTAGCACCACCGCCTGTACAGACTAATGTGTATTTTAATCATTCAATGTTGATCTTGACAAAAATAATCCCAAAGATGATTTACTCGACTAATTATTCACGGGGTAGTTTATTATAATATCGTTAACCACAACTATCACCACTACTACCATCATTACTACCACCACCACAACCACTACTATTACTGCAGGAATCCTCTCTCTCTCTCTCTCTTGTCTAACTCACTCTGCCTGCCAGCCAAAAGTCTCTATACCCTCACGTTTGTATTACTTTCCTCCTCTCAGCTGTCGTAATTCCTAAAAAAAAAAACACGACGTCGTTCTTGAGATTTTTCCTCTCCTCGATATTCTTTACTTAGTCACTCGCTCACTATTATTGATCATCTGTGTTCTTAAAGTGTTGCGTGGTGATGCTAGTTCACATAGCAGTCACGCCCATGTGGTGGTGGTGGTGGTGCACAGTGTGGGAACATACCGTACACGTACACACACACACACACACACACAGTAGGTGGTTGCAACAGGCACTCGGCTCGGTTGGTCATGCAAGATTGTTACACACGCAACACCTCCCAGGCCCCATTTTCACGGTATTACACACGATTTGCATTTCCATGATTTTATGGCAAAAGATTGAGAGATGGCAAGTATGTATAAATTCGTAAAGTTATTTAATATTAAGACAAACACTAAGGATGATAATAATAAAATAACAATCACAATAAATATTAAAAAACTACTACTACTACTAATAATAATACATAGGTCATCATTTAGAAAACACTTCAAAACTTAAAAAAATGTAGTATAATGATAAATCCTACAGCCTATATCACCTCAAGTAACATTATAAAAAAAAAAAAAAACCACAGTCAACGAATAAATAAAACTCAGTTGCAGGTAGTAGCTTGGTTCACACACACACACACACACACACACACACACACACACACACACACACACACACACACACACACCAGTGGGCAGGGCCAACCGAGTGAAATATTTACACCCGGAAAAAATTGTCGACTGGAAATTATTTTTAACGTCAGCCAAATGATATAATCCAAGACTACATGTGGGAATAAACCTTCAACAAAATATGAACTACGATTAATAAATAAAATGATATCTCACACACACACACCAGTGGAGAGAGAGAGAGAGAGAGAGAGAGAGAGAGAGACAGTTATCTTCTTAACTATCCTCTACCAACCGTACATACGAGTACAAATATTGGCCCAATGATAAGATAAGGTAAACAGATAAGCCTTGGGCAATTCAGAGGGCAAGACAGATAAGACCTTCATATCATAAAGGGGCAAGCAATGGGCAGCACCTCACACAATAAGGTACTGGACCAATTTTCCCCTATTACCAATTTCATGTTACTTATTAAATATTTTCCATCATCCTTACAATACCTGGGGGAGAGGGAGGCTCTTCAATAGTACTAAATTCCCTATCTAACAAGTATAAGGTAACCTCTTCGTCAATGGTTCTCAAAAATTCCTCTGAGGCTTAACTCAATCAGGGAGTCAAACTCACTCACTTCCTTAGGTGGACCACTTTGAGAATACCGCTCTTTTACTCCTAGCAAATTCAAGGTGGGTCTGCTCTACCTTCTTACGGAGGCCACGGAAGCGTTGTCTGTACGCTTCAGGAACAAGGGCATAAGCCTTTAAAACTTCCTCCTTAATACACAAGTAATCCTTAGCGTCACTCTGTAAACGCCTACCTGTAAACGCCTGCTGAAGCAAAATGGGCCAAGACTCTATAGGCCACTTTAAAGCGGTAGCAAGTCTCTCGAAAGCAATAAAAACTCATCAACTGTTTCCTCTGAAAACGTGGGCATTAGATTGGCACGAGCTGGATCGAAATGAGGAAAACTAGATCTGGGGGTGAGGCCATCGGTGCTAGAAGGGTTACCATCTCCCCCCCCTACCTCCTCCTCTCCCTCTACTCCCCTCTTCCCACCTCGTCGCCAGGATACGGGTCACCTGAAGAATCACCATCCCAGCTTATTTCACCTAAAGACTGACACAAACGTAACGGTAACCTAACCTAACCTCATCCCCCCAAATAGGGTTAGGTCAGGTCGGGTCAGGTCAAGTTAGGTTAGGTCAGGTTCGGTTAAGATAGGTTAGGTTAGGTCAGGTTAGGGTGGTCAATCTTCAGGTGATCACCAGATACCGTTTTCACCTTAATACTAACGGTTATAATTATAGTTAAAACCTAACCAAAACATGTCCGCTGTAATTTTCGAACATGTCCTCTGTAATTTTCGAACATGTCCGCTGTAATTTTCAAACATGTCCTCTGTAATTTTCGAACATGTCAAGTGTACAACAGTATTCCCAGTGGTCGTGTTGGTTCCTTTAACAATTGCACTAACCACATGCAAGGAATAATGAGATGTAGAGTCATGCTTTGGAAGATTAGATTAGATTAGGTTAGGTTAATTTAATCTAGGTTAGGTCAGGTTAATTTAATCTAGGTTAGGTTAGTCAGGCTAGGTTAGTTTAATCTAGGTTAGGTTAGGTTAGTTAGGCTAGGTCAGGTTAGGTTAGGTTAATTTAATCTAGGTTAGGTCAGGTTAATTTAATCTAGGTTAGGTTAGTCAGGCTAGGTTAGTTTAATCTAGGTTAGTTAGGAGTCAGGTTAGGTTAGGTTAATTTAATCTAGGTTAGGTTAGGTTATTTCATCATTGGAATCTCTAGTCAAAAAAGATATCAATCGGCTCAACCAGTGATAGGATCCTCTTCTCCATCCTCCCAGAGTTACACACCAGTCGATAAAGCAGGACTGGGAGTTAAAGGTCAATTCATTACATTATACTAACACTCAGTAGGTTTGTAGTATTAAGTGGGGAGGAAGGGTGCAGGGGAGGAGGGAAGGGGGTGCAGGGGAGGGAGGGGGAAGGGGTGCAGGGGAGGGAGGGAGGAAGGGGTGCAGGGGAGGGAGGGAGGGAAGGGGTGCAGGGGAGGGGGGAAGGGGTAGGGGGAGGTGCAGGGGAGGAGGGAGAGGGAAAGGGTGCAGGGAGGGAGGTGTGGAGGGGTGAGGGAAGGGGAGGGTGGGAGAGAGTCCACCGGGGTGACGACCACCACCTTCACCCCAGTCAAAACACAGCCTGGGCGTCGCGTCGTGGCTGAGGGCCAACAACATCCCTCCTCCTCCTCCTCCTCCCTCTCCTCCTCTTCCATTTCCTCTCCTCCTCCTCCTCCAGGACGTTCCGCATTACCACATCAATATTCACACTTCCAGCAGGATCCTCTCTTCTCTCTCTCTCTCTCTCTCTCTCTCTGTCTTTCTTCTCTCCTCCCTCCATCCTCCTCAATTCTCTCTCTCCACCAACAACAATAAACAAAAAAAACAATAAAAGCAACAAAAACAATACTACTAATAACAATACTACTAATAACAATAACAATAATAACAATAACAATAACAATAATAATAACAACAATAATAATAACAATAATAATAATAACAAAAATAATAACAACAATAATAACAACAACAGCCAAATACTAACTATCGGCGTCACTACACAACACCCGCCACACAGACGAGCTCACGCGTCGCAACACACAGAACACCCCCATAAGACCTGGATATTCTCAAGAGATGGGGAGGAAGGGAGGGGGAGGAAGGAGGTGGGAGGAAGGAGAGGGGGGAGGAGGGAGATGGGGAGGAGGAGGAGGAGGAGGAGGAAGGGGCAGCCATAGGAATTTAATCCCCGGATATACTGAAGAGAGGGGGATGGGATGGTGATGGATGGTGAGGATGGTGATGGGATGGTGATGGATGGTTGGCGAGAGAGTTGGTCGTGCCTCGTGGACAAGGCGGGATGTGTAGCAACGGTGTGGTGGATGAGGAGCGTGTAGCAACGTGTGGTGGATCAAGGAGCGTGGCAACGGTGTGGTGGATCAAGAGCGTAGCAACGGTGTGGTGGATGAGGAGCGTGTAGCAACGGTGGTGGATGAGGAGCGTGTAGCAACGGTGTGATCGCGTGTAGCAACGGTGGGATCAAGGAGCGTGTAGCAACGGTGTGGTGGATCGGAGCGTAGCAACGGTGGTGGATCAAGGAGCGTAACGGTGGATCAAGGGCGTGTAGCAACGGTGTGGGATCAAGGAGCGTGTAGCAACGGTGTGGTGGATCAAGGCGTGTAGCAACGGTGTGGTGGATCAGGGAGCGTGTAGCAACGGTGGTGGATCAAGGAGCGTGTAGCAACGGTGTGGATCTAAGAGCGTAGCAACGTGGTGATCAAGAGCGTAGCAAGTGGATAGGCGTGTAGCAACTGTGTGGTGGATCGGGCGTGGAACGGTGGTGGATCAAGGAGTGTAGCAACGGTGGTGGATCAAGGAGCGTAGCAACGGTGTGGTGGATCAAGAGCGTGTAGCAACGGTGGTGGATCAGGAGGTGTAGCAACGGTGGTGGATCAAGGAGCGTGTAGCAACGGTGTGGTGGATCAAGGAGCGTGTAGCAACGGTGTGGTGGATCAAGAGGTGTAGCAACGGTGTGGGATCAAGGAGCGTAGCAACGGTGGTGGATCATGAGTGTAGCAACGGTGTGGATTGGCGAGCGTAGCAACGGTGTGGTGGATCAAGACGGTAGCAACGGTGTGGTGGATCAAGAGCGTGTAGCAACGGTGGTGGATCGCGAGGTAGCAACGGTGGTGGATCAAGGAGCGTGTAGCAACGGTGTGGTGGATCCAACCTGGGTTACTGAGGAAACGAGGAGACACGGCACTCGATCAGACGACCAGGTAAGAAAACAGAAACACACACACACACACACACACACACACACACACACACACACACACACACACACACACACACACGACAACCGCCAGCCGATATTATGAGACTGGTGGACAGAGGAGGAGGAAGAAGAGAAGGAGAGGGAAGGGCAGGGATGGAGAGGGAGAGAAAGAATAGGAGGAATGGGAAGAGGAGGAGGAGGGGAGAAGGGCAGTGGAGGAAGAGGTGGAAGGGGAAGAAGGAAAAGGGGAGGAGAAAGAGGAGAGAGGGGAAGGAAATGGAGAGAAGGGGGGGGGGTACTAGGATCAGAAGGGCAGAGGTCAGCCTCCTCACATCCCCACACCTCCCACCCTCCCACCTCCTCACCTCCTCACCTCCCACCTCCTCACCTCCCCACCCCACCTCTCACCTCTCCACCTCCCACCCTCCTCACCTCCCACCTCCTCACCTCCCACCCTCCCCACCTCCCCACCTCCCACCTCCTGTCTCCTATTTCCCCAACTACAACCCAACCAATAGCCTTGGGTCCAAAATTCTTAATAGGTTAGGTTAGGTTAGGTCAGGTTGGTTAGGTCAGGTCAGGTCAGGTCAGGTTAGGGCCTATTAGAAGTGTGGTGTTAGTATAATGAGGCTTATTACACCATCACCACCACTATACAGCATCACCACCACCGTCACCATCAACACCATCAATCAAATCTGCAATAAACTAAGTGAGACCAAATCTCTAGATAAGAAAATAGGACGAGACACTATACTACACTACACAACACACTATACTACACAACACACTACACAACACACTATACTACACAACACTATACTATACTACACAACACACTATACTACACTACACAACACACTACACAACACACTATACTACACAACACACTATACTATACTACACAACACACTATACTACATACACATATACAACACACTACTACACAACATACTACAACACTATACTACACAACACACATATATACACACATACACACACAACACACCTACACAACACACTACACAACAACACTACACAACACACTATACTACACAACACACTATACTACACTACACAACACACAACACTACTACACAACATATACTACACAACACATATATATACTACACAACACACTATACTACACTACACAACACTATACTACACAACCTACTACAACATATACTACACAACACACTATACAACACACTATACCATACACAACACTATACTACACACACACACACTACTTACACCATACACACTACTTATACTACACAACACACTACTACACAACACACTATACTACACTACACAACACACTATACTACACTACACACACTATACTACACACACTATACTACACAACACACTATACACTACACAACACACTATACTACACACACAACACACTATACTACACACACAACACACTACTACACAACACACTATACTACACTACACAACACACTATACTATACACTACCTACTATACTACACACACACAACACTATACTACACTACACACTATACTACTTATACTACACACACAACACACTATACTACAACACACTACACAACACACTATACTACAACACTACACAACATATACTACACAACACACTACACACAACACTACACAACAACATACTACACTACACACACCTATACTACACAACACACTACACACACTTACACACCTACACAACTCATACTACACAACACTACATGGAACACTCAAAATTCGTACTACCCAGCTTAATTCGTCTCAAGATTTATCACTCTAACACTACATGGTTAGGTTAGGTTACGTTAGGTTTTGGTTAGGTTAGGTTACGTTAGGTGAGGTGAGGTGAATATATGAGAATAATCTTCCCAGGTGATCCTACGCATCAACACCTGCTTGGCTCTCAGTTATTACCACGACCCCGAGACACACACACACACACACCTTAAACACTGGGTCATGCAGCTCGTTAACTCAGGGTGTGGTTGTTGTGTTGGCGACAGCTTCTACCTTAAACACTGGGTCATGCAGCTCGTTAACTCGAGTGTGGTTGTTGTGTTGGTGACAGCCTACACGGTGTACAACTCGTTAACTCAGGGTGTGGTTGTTGTTGGCGACAGCTTCTACCTTAAACACTGGGTCATACAGCTCGTTAACTCAGGGTGTGGTTGTTGTGTTGGCGACAGCCTACACCTAAACACTGAGTCATGCAGCTCGTTAACTCAGGGTGTGGTTGTTGTGTTGGCGACAGCTTCTACATAAACACTGGGTCATGCAGCTCGTTAACTCAAGGTGTGGTTGTTGTGTTGGTGACAGTTTCTACACCTTAAACACTGGGTCATGCAGCTCGTTAACTCAGGGTGTGGTTGTTGTGTTGGCGACTGTTATTTTCAGTCATTATGGCGTGACTTATAAAAGAGAGTGACTTGATAAGAGTAAAGTAGATCAACGACAAATTGTCTCAGATCAAAGGTTAAAGTGACACTCAGATCAAAGGTTAGTGACACTCAGATCAAAGGTTAAGTGACACTCAGATCAAAGTTAAATGACACTCAGATCAAAGTTAGTCACACTCAGATCAAAGGTTAAAGTGACACTCAGATCAAAGGTTAAAGTGACACTCAGATCAAAGATTAGTCACACTCAGATCAAAGGTTAGTCACACTCAGATCAAGGTTAGTCACACTCAGATCAAAGGTTAGTCACACTCAGATCAAAGGTTAGTCACTCAGATCAGGTTAGTCACACTCAGATCAAAGGTTAGTCACCTCAGATCAAGGTTAGTCACACTCAGATCAAAGGTTAAAGTGACACTCAGATCAAAGGTAGACCAACCCAGCCAACCCAATCCAGTCCAGTCTAGTCCAGGGAGGAAGGGAGGTGATAAGGGAGGAAGGGAGGTGATAAGGGGTGATAAGGGAGGAAGGGAGGTGATAAGGGGTGATAAGGAGGAAGGGAGGTGATAAGGGGGTGATGGAGGAAGGAGGTGATAAGAGGAAGGAGGTGATAAGGGAGGAAGGGTGATAAGGGAGGAAGGGAGGTGATAGGGGGGGGGGGTGATAAGGGAGGAAGGGAGGTGATAAGGAGAAGGGGGTGATAGGAGGAAGGGAGGTGATGGGGGTGGGGGAGGGAGGTGATGGGGGGGTGTAGGAGGAAGGGGTGATAGGGAGGTGATAAGGGAGGAAGGAGGTGATAAGGGAGGGGGTGTGGGGTGTGAGGAGGGTGATGGGGTGGGGGAGGGATAGGGAGGTGATGGGAGGGGGTGATAGGGAGAAGGGAGGTGATAAGAGAGGAAGGGAGGTGATGGGAGGAAGGGTGATAAGGGAGGAAGGGAGGTGATAAGGGAGGAAGGGGTGATAAGGGAGGAGGGAGGTGATAGGGAGGAGGGGGTGGTGAGGAGGAGGGAGAGGTGGTGAGGGAGGGAGGGAGAGGTGGTGAGGGAGGGAGGGAGAGGTGGTGAGGGAGGAGGGAGGAAGGGAGGGAGGAGGCCTCATGTGGAGGAATCCTCTTATGACGTCATCCCAACACAGCCGAGAGCAGTGACGACAGCTCTACCACCCGCCGCCCACCACTCTACCATCAGGCCACCCAGTCACCTCACCGCCACCCACTTCTACCACCCAGCCGACCCACCACCACCCACTTCTACAGCCGACCCACCACCACCACTACCACCCAGCCGACCCACCACCACCCACTTCACCCAGTCACCCACCACCACCACTTCTACCACCCACCGACCCACCACCACACTACTCACCCATGACCCACCACTACTACACCCAGCCGACCCACCACCAACTTCACCACCACCCAGCCGACCCACCCCCACCCACTTCTACCACCCAGCCGACCCACCACCACCCACTTCTACCACCCCCCACCCACTTCTACCACCCAGCCGACCCACCCCACCCACTTCTACCACCCAGCCGACCCACCACCACCCACTTCACCACCCAGCCGACCCACCACCCCACTTCTACCACCAGCCGACCCACCATCACCCTTCTACCACCCAGCCGACCCACCACCACCCACTACTGTCTCCCCTCTCCTCGATAACATGCAACTTCAACACAACTTAAGGGGAGAGAGTACTGTGGCCTCCTCACCCACCTGGTCCACCTAGTGTGTGTGTGTGTGTGTGTGTGTGTGTGTGTGTGTGTGTGTGTGTGTGTGTGTGGTGTGGGTGGGTGGGTGGGAGGGAGGGTGGGTGTGTGTGTGTGTGTGTGTGTGTGGGTGGGTGGGTGTGTGTGTGTGTGTGTGACCAAATTCGTTCTGACTAGGGTTGGCTGATGGTACCTGCCAGCTGACGTAATAATGTACTTGTCGGGACACACACACACAAGGTGGTGTAATAAATGCAAACTTAAATTTCACATACGATTCATATTTTGACTCCCTTCCTTGCTCTTCCTCTTCTCCCCTCCTCTTCCTCTTCTTTCCCCTCCTCTTCCTCTTCTTCCCCCTCCTCTTCCTCCTCCCCATCTTCCTCTTCTTCCCCTCCTCTTCCTCTTCTTCCCCTCCTCTTCCTCCTCCCCATCTTCCTCTTCTTCCCCCTCCTCTTCTTCTTCCCCTCCTCTTCCTCTTCTTCCCCTCCTCCTCCTCTTCCCCTTCTTCGTCTTCTTAAGGTAAGGTTGTGATGATGATCGTGGTGGTAGAAGATGATGAGGTGGTGATGATGGTGGAGGTGATGATGGTGGAGGTGATGATGGTGGAGGTGATGATGGTGGTTGTGGTGATGATGGTGGTAGTGATGATGATGGTGGTAGTGGTGATGGTGGTGGTAGTGGTGATGGTGATGGTAGAGGTGATGGTGGTGGTGAGGGCTGTGGAGTCGGAGTCGGAGTCGAGAGTCGGAGGAAATTTCGGCTTGTGGAGTCAGGTCGGTAAAATTGTCCAGACTCCGACTCCGACTGAAGCTATTCTGTTCCTAAGAACAAATATATGAACTCAGGCATATTCATTGCAGTGATTCCACTGATCCCACTAATTTTCTTAAATTATTAAAAGAATTTATTTCCTTTTATAAGCATTATTATGAATTTATTGTAGCAGGCACAGTATAGCACTATAATTTTGGACGATAGTCTCTTTCTTTACCATTTGAAATTTTGAATTATATCAAATTTTGTTTCGTTGAAAACTGCACAGAGGCTCTCAGCTACAAAACAATTAGCTACAACCTGTTTTTGGTGAGATTAAGGCAAATTTAATTTAATAACTTAATCATGTAAGGTTTATCCATTTTCCTTAATAAGGTATTCATTTCTTTAATGTACATAAATATATAACTTTACTTTAAAAGGAATTGTAGGATCATCATTTAGATCCACATCAGATTATGAGCTTAAACAAAATTCATATGCTGAGATCGAACTTTTAGATATACATGTAAATGGTGTTTTCTAGTTAATATCTTGAATTCTTAATAAATTTATTTTTCTTTTGATTGAAACTTTGAAAGTCAAGCCTATCATCTTTTGTAGTTCTTAAATATCGTCCAGATCATTAATAAAGCTGTAGCAGTATAGCCACGAGTTTTACTTTTTACCTATGCAGGTTACAACATACAAATTACAATTAGGATGGTAGAAATAGTTGTTACAAATAGGCCAAGGAGTCGGAGTCGGAAGCATAAAAATTTGAGGTCGGGTCAGGTTTTGTCTTCGACTCCACAGCCTGGTGGTGATAGTGAATGATGATGGTGGTGTGGTGATGGTGGTGGTGGTGGTGATGGTGGTGATGGTGTGTGGTAATGTGATGATGGTGGTGGTAGTGGTGATAATGAATGATGATGGTAATGGTGGTGGTGATGGTGGTGGTGGTGGTGATGATGGTGGTGATGGTGGTGGTGGTGGTGATGATGGTGGTGGTGGTGGTGATGGTGGTGATGGTGATGATGGTGATGATAGTGATGGTGATGATAGTGATGGCAACAGCGACCTGGATCTGTCTGGCCTCTCACTGTTTCCTTATAGTGTATTGATCCACCAACCTGTTGCTGCCAGCGTGTGTGGCAACCTCCCTCACCACCACCCACCCCTTCACCACCACCCACCTTCCACCACCCCACCTCACCACCACCCACCTACCACCACCCATCTCACCACCACCCTCACCACACCACCACATACCACCCACCTTCACCCCACCCCTTCACCACCACCCACCCTCACACCACCACCTTCACCACCACCCCACCTTCACCCACCCTCTCACCACCCACCACCCCTCACACCACACTCACCACCCTTCACCACCACCCACCCTTCACCACCCTCACACCACCACCCACCCACACCCTCACACCCACCCCTCACACCACCCACCCCCCTCCCACCCACCCTCACACCACCACCCACCTCTCACCACCACCCACCCTCCACCACCCACCTCACACCACCACCCACCCTCTCACCACCACCCACCCCTCACACCCACCCACCCTCACACACCACCCACCCCACACCACCACCCCACCCTCTCACCACCCACCTCCACCACCACCCACCCTCCCACCACCCCACCCTCACACCACCACCCACCTCACCACCACCCACCCCTCACACCACCACCCTCACACCACACCACCTCACACACCACACACACCACCCACCCTCACCACCACCCCTCCACACCACCACCCTCTCACCACCACCCACCCTCACACCACCACCCACCCTCACACCCACCCACCCTCACCACCCACCCTCTCACCACACACCCCCTCATCATCCTCCTCCTCTCCTACACCTCTATGTCCAGGGCGAGTGGTGAAGACCTTCCCTTCATCATCACCCAATAAGTAACGTAAACAGACAGACAGACAGACAGACAGACAGACAGACAGACAAACAGACAGACAGACAGACACACATGAACCATCACCTGTTATACGCGCACACACGCACGCACACGCACACAAGCATGCACACACACACTGCTCGTTGAATTTAAGTACCGTATAAAATACACATTAGCTTGTACTGTGTGTGTGTGTGTGTGTGTGTGTGTGTGTGTGTGTGTGTGTGTGTGTGTTGTACTTCTATGCACTGGGTCTACCCACGCCCAGTAGTTCTTACGCCAATACAACAACCAGTACACGCATCTTAGTCCATTATACGCAACTTGACATAGACACACATCCCAACACAATATACGCATCACCACTCAACATACGCATCAAAACAAGCGTACACACACAGTCAGTAACACAGGGATGAACGGTATTTACGCACCGCCTGGCTGCGTTAAGCCACACTCGGGACGGGAAAGGTGTGACTCTGGCTGGCACGACCAAAGGTATGGCTAAAAATACCCATTAACTCCGCACCATACACGCGTCACTATACCTGTATGAATACGTCATTACAACAAACATCACCATACTGACACACACTATAGTCATCCACACATCAATGCACGTATCACTACACACACACACACACACACACACACACACACACACACACACACCATGAACGTGAAAGTGGGTTCCTGAGACAAGACTAACACTGAGGAACAAAGTGGACACAGCGCACTATAGAGCGAGGAGGAGGATGACGAGGTACACCACACATACTAAACTGACGAGTACACAGGGATCGACCCAGCGACCTTTAGGACAGGAAGCGAGCCGTTGTTTCCACCCAACACTCCAACAGTGTATAATAACCACGTATAATTTTCTCACCCCAGCATCTCCAGCCATTAAACACGTCAGAAAAGGTATTAAAATATGAAGACAATAGTGACGGTGCCAGTGTTTACAAAGAGAGTGAAGCAGCAATACTTACGTCATCTAGTGGCCCTCACACACACGATCTCCTCACCTGGGAAGTAAAATACACGACATTAATATGTACACAAAACAATAAGTAAGTCAAACATGTACACAAAACAATAAGTAAGTCAAACATGTACACAAAACAATAAGTAAGTCAAACATGTACACAAACAACAAGTAAGTCAAACATGTACACAAAACAATAAGTAAGCCAAATATGTACACAAAACAATAAGTAAGTCAAACATGTACACAAAACAATAAGTAAGTCAAACATGTACACAAAACAATAAGTAAGTCAAACATGTACACAAAATTATACACTAGAGAACAACAACTTAGCGAGTATTACCTTACAAACTGATATACCCTGAAGCGATTCATTAACCTCATCAACTCTGCCAACCACTGACCTCCTCAACACCCTGGGATCCACTCAACCATGAGAGAAATTAACCAAACACACATACACACACCTCCCAACACACATACACACACCCACCAACACACATACACACACCCACCAACACACATACACACACCCAAGTCTCCCTCCCTAAACACACAGATAATAATGGTTGACCCTCGCATAACGAGGATGGCCGGCTCAAGGGCCACCTAGGCTTGAATTTGTTTAAGGTGTAGAAGCTGTCGCCAACACAACAACCACACCCTGAGTTAACGAGCTGCATGACCCAGTGTTTAAGGTGTAGAAGCTGTCGCCAACACAATAACCACACCTTGAGTTAACGAGCTGCATGACCCAGTGTTTAAGGTGTAGAAGCTGTCGCCAACACAACAACCACACCCTGAGTTAACGAGCTGCATGACCCAGTGTTTAAGGTGTAGAAGCTGTCATTAACACAACAACCACACCCTGAGTTAACGAGCTGCATGACCCAGTGTTTAAGGTAGAAGCTGTCGCCAACACAACAACCACACCCTGAGTTAACGAGTTGCATGACCCAGTGTTTAAGGTGTAGAAGCTGTCACCAACACAACAACCACACCCTGAGTTAACGAGCTGTATGACCCAGTGTTTAAGGTGTAGAAGCTGTCACCAACACAACAACCACACCCCGAGTTAACGAGCTGCATGACCCAGTGTTTAAGGTGTAGAAGCTGTCACCAACACAACAACTACACCATGAGTTAACGAGCTGTATGACCCAGTGTTTAAGGTGTAGAAGCTGTCACCAACACAACAACCACACCTTTAGTTAACGAGCTGCGTGACCACAGTGTTTAAGGTGTAGAAGCTGTCACCAACACAACAACTACACCTTGAATTAACGAGTTGTATGACCCAGTTTTTAAGGTGTAGAAGCTGTCACCAACACAACAACCACACCCTGAGTTAACGAGCTGCATGACCCAGGTTTAAGGTAGAAGCTGTCACCAACACAACAACCACACCCTGAGTTAACGAGCTGCATGACCCAGTGTTTAAGGTGTAGAAGTTGTCGCCAATACAACAACCACACCCTGAGTTAACGAGCTGCATGACCCAGTGTTTAAGGTGTAGAAGCTGTCGCCAACACAACAACCACACCCTGAGTTAACGAGCTGCATGACCCAGTGTTTAAGGTGTAGAAGCTGTCGCCAACAACAACCACACCCTGAGTTAACGAGTTGCATGACCCAGTGTTTAAGGTGTAGAAGCTGTCGCCAGCACAACAACCACACCCTGAGTTAACGAGCTGCATGACCCAGTGTTTAAGGTGTAGAAACTGTCACCAACACAACAACCACACCCTGAGTTAACGAGTTGCATGACCCAGTGTTAAGGAATAGTCCGAGAAGACCGGACAACTCGCCAACTGCACTGGCTAACCATTACCCCGGAACACGATTAACATCCAGGTCCCCAATTACTGCTGGGTAGACAGAGGCAAATGTCGTAAAGAAACTTGCCCATAGTTTCCACCCTGCCCGGGGATCGAACCCGGGTCCTGTTGCTTAATAGACGAGCACGCTGACCATTACACCACAGGTCGCCACACACATACATACATACATACATACAGGCATACATACATACATACACACATACATACATACATACACACATACATACATACATACAGGCATACATACATACATACACACATACATACATACATACACACATACATACATACATACATACAGGCATACATACATACACACGCACGTACCACTATCTGTGTACAATAAAGCTACAGGATGCGAGACGAGATGAAATTTAATCACCTTGTTATGTGGTAGACTGATGACGTCAACCACTATCACTAACATCCTGAGAACGATACAGGCAGTCACAAACATCATCACCAGCACAGGAAGGTCATCACTATCAATCACCATCATCACTACTAACCTAACCTAACGAGACAAAACATGCAACCTAACCTAACCAAACCTAACCAAACCTAACCAAACCCTAACCTACCAAACCTAATCTAACCAAACCTAATCTAACCTAACCTAACCTAACCTAACCAAACCTAACCTAATCTAAAACCAAACCTAATCTAACCAAACCTAATCTAACCTAACCTAATCTAACCTAACCAAACCTAACCTAATCTAACCAAACCAAACTAACCAAACATAACCAAACCTAACCTAACCAAACATAACCAAACCAAACCTAACCTAACCAAACTAACTAACCAAACCTAACCTAACCAAACCTAACCTAACCAAACCTAATCTAACCAAACCTAACCTAACCAAACCTAACCTAACCTAACCAAAACCCTAACCTAACCTAAACTAACCAGGACGTAGTTGCATGTCATGTTTCCCGATATAATTATATAAACATTACGTCAACATTATCGGCGGCTGCGTCGACTATATCCGCCAGCTATATCGGCAACCTCAGGTATATCGGCACTAGTTATATCGGCACTAGTTATATCGGCAACCTCAGGTATATCGGCACTAGTTATATCGGTAACCTCAGCTATATCGGTAACCTGACCAATAGGACTGGGGCCCATTATAACTAGGTCTCAATAGGACTGGGGCCCATTATAACTAGGTCTCAATAGGACTGGGGCCCATTATAACTAGGTCTCAATAGGATTGGGGCCCATTATAACTAGGTCTCAATAGGACTGGGGCCCATTATAACTAGGTCTCAATAGGACTGGGGCCCATTATAACTAGGTCTCAATAGGACTGGGGCCCATTATAACTGGGTCTATGGGCCTGGGGCCCATTATAACTAGGTCTCAACAGGACTGGGGCCCATTATAACTAGGTCTCAATAGGACTGGGGCCCATTATAACTAGGTCTCAATAGGACTGGGGCCCATTTAACTAGGTCTCAATAGGACTGGGCCATTATAACTAGGTCTCAATAGGACTGGGTTATCTTAAGTCTCAATAGGACTGGGGCCCATTATAACTAGGTCTCAAGAGGACTGGGGCCCATTATAACTAGGTCTCAATAGGACTGGGGCCCATTTCTAGGTCTCATGGGACTGGGGCCCATTATAACTGGTCTCAATAGGACTGGGGCCCATTATACCTAGGTCTCAATGGGACTGGGGCCCATTATAACTAGGTCTCAATGGACTGGGGCCATTATAACTAGGTCTCAATAGGACTGGGGCCCATTATAACTAGGTCTCCATGGACTGGGGCCCATTATAACTAGGTCTCAATAGGACTGGGGCCCATTATAACTAGGTCAATAGGACTGGGGCCCATTATAACTAGGTCTCCAATGGGACTGGGGCCCATTATAACTAGGTCTCAATGGGACTGGGGCCCATTATAACTAGGTCTCAATAGGACTGGGGCCCATTATAACTAGGTCTCAATAGGACTGGGGCCCATTTAACTAGGTCTCAATAGGACTGGGCCCATTATAACTAGGTCTCAATAGGACTAGGGCCCAGGTGAGTCACTGGAAAGACTTATGCACACACACACACACACACACACACTATAAATAACCATTACAGCCCCAAAATAAATCACCAAACTACTGTAATAAACAAACAAATAACAACCATCAAGTTTTGTGTAAATTCATCTCTAATTACACGTCAATCACCATGTCAACCGCCTGCATTGGTTCACTCAAGACTGTGGAGAGAGAGAGAGAGAGAGAGAGAGAGAGAGAGACACAAAACTCCCCGCCTTGGCTAAGATTTCCAAAAGCTTTAAGACAAACTCCCTGAGAACAACCAACCTAACCTAACCCAACCTAACCTAACCTAACCTAACCCAACCTAACCTAACTCTAACCTACCTAACCCAACCTAACCTAACCTAACCTAACTAAACTCTATCCTAACCTAACGTAACCCAACCTAACTGTCTGCTCGGTAGGTTACTAGGTTGATAACTTGTTAGGAATAAATTAGGTGGGTTAAGCTGTACAGGTGGGTTAAACTGACAGGTGGTTTTGACTTGACTGTTAAAGTTGACAAGCAATTGGAATCTACTTTACACAATGGGCACCCTCTCACCTACCCACCCTCTCACCTCACCTACCCACCGCCCCTCATTCACAACACACATCCAGTCCTGTACCCTCATAATAACCTAACCTAACCAAACCTAACCTAACCTAACCAAAACCTAACGTAACGTAACCAAAACCTAACCAAACCATCCGTGACTCTAGTGTTCTGGGGTGACGATCACATCATGTTTCCCCGCCTCACACCACAAGGTTACCAGACCACAAGAATGCATTACTACACGGAAAAGGAAAGTGTAAAATGCCGGTACCTGAGGGCGATATTGGACAGAGATAACGAGGTGGTTTGTTGTGATTGATGGTTGTTAAGACGGTGATATATATATATATATGTGTGTGAGAGAGAGAGAGAGAGAGAGAGAGAGAGAGAGAGAGAGAGAGGACTGGTTCAGTTCAGGTCACCGTATTACAGAATGGATGTCGAATCCTTGGAAAGAATCAGAGGAGAATGACAAGACTAATCCTGGCATTAGGAACCTTGAGTATAGAGACAGGTTAAAGCATCTTAATTCACACTCCTCGAGAGCCGTAGAGTGAGGGCGATATGATAGAGGTGTATAAATGGAAGTCATGGCTGAACAAAGGTGACATAACAAAGGGTACTCAAACTATCAACCAGGAGCAAACTCGTAACAATGGTTTTAAATTAAACAAATTTAGATTTAGGCGCGAGATAGGTAAACATTGTTTGGAAATAGAGTAGTGGATGAGTGGAACAAGTTACCAAACATCATCATTAACTCTAATACACTGGGCAGCTTCAAACACAGGTTGGGTGGATATATGAGTGATAGGGTTGGGTGTAAACGGACCTGTCCAGTAGGCCCGCTGCAGTTTCCTCCAGTCTTATGTTCTTATGTGAGTGAACGTGAGACACCAGCTGGCCAGTGAGGTTCGCCGGGGTGAGGAGAGAGGAAATATATGGAGTTTTCATGACTGTTTATACGTTGCTGATGAGTGTGTGAGGGAGCACGCACACACACGCGAAAGCACACACACGCGAGCAGCACACACACACACACACACACACACACACACACACACACACACACACACACACACACACACACACACACACACACACACCACGCAATACCTCGTCACGATATTAAAATTCAGACCAGCCAAGTGACTAACCCAGGACAAACCCAACTCAACGACCAACCCGGATCATCTATGGGGATAAAAAACCCAACTTAAGCCCGACTAAACCTTAACCCATATTAATCTATCTTGACTATATGAGACTTTAACCTTATCACTTAACAATGACGTAACCTAGCCTAATGATCGTCTGCCCAGGTGAATATAATTAATTAACGGGAAGACAATTGACTCACCTGGACACACTCTTCATAATAGTAATTAGTTCAAAGGGGGGAAGTGCGTCTAAGGTAAACGGAAGAGAGAGAGACGCCAGGAATGCAGGTCGTAGGAGTGGTCACGAATCCTCATTTACGACGAACCACTGTTAAGGAATCCCCTAACCCTTCTCCCCACCCACTGAGTCACGACCCCTCCTCCCCCTCCTTACCCCCTGATTCACGACCCCTCCTCCCCCACCCTACCCCCCCGAGTCACACCCTTACACCATGTTGTTAGTATAAGGGAGGGGCAACCAGATCCCTTCTCCAGAGCTATGTATGGCCACGTCTAGAACCCAGTACCAACCTAACCTAACCTAACCTGACCTGACCTGACCTGACCTGACCTAACGGGGAAATAATTTTGTTCTAAGTTTCTTTCAATAGAAGTTTGTTTTCGGGTTGAAGACCGGTGTGCGTGCGTGTGTGTGTGTGCGGTGTGTGTGTGTGTGTGTGTGTGTGTGTGTGTGTGAAACCAAACCCAAAGATAAGTTTACAGATAAAAATAGTTTCTAAAGTGGATAACAAACAAAGGCCGACTGAACAAACATGACATCTAGACATTATTAACAAAAGAGCTAAATACTTGGCCAGGCTGAGTCACATAGGGTGTAGTTCTAATGTTAATGAGGAGAGGAAGAGGAGGGGAGGGGAAGGAGGGGAGGAGAGGGAGGGGGGGAGAGGGGAGAGGGGGGAGGGGGGACGAGAGGGAGAGGAGGGAGGGTGGAAACAATAAGAGTAATATGTAAACCTAAATATAGTGTTGATAATTAGAGCAAGTGGTCAGGTCAGGTTAGGTCAGGTTAGGCTGTGTTACAGTAGATTAGGTTAAGACATATTAGGAAATTAGTGGAATAAGATGATCGCTGATAGACTCGTGGTGATTGGCCAATAGTCACGGGTGTTTCCTTAACTGCCAATCCAATCTGTCACTTTTTATTTGGTAACTAACTTAAATTGTTGAAAAGAATCGATCACACACTCACACACACACACACACACACGCGCGGGCACACACACACACACACACACACACACACACACACACACACACACACACAGGCACACACACACACACACACACACACACACAGACACACACACACACACACACACACACACACACACCTTCCTCAGCCTTCATAGGGTATGACGTGTGTAGTCGGCCCATGGTAACGCGGCCGTGGTCTCTGATCATGGAGACAGCTGCCAGCCCGGTCTGTCGTCTTCTCCCCATCTCCGCCTTCCCATCTGGATTTATCAACAACCTCACACCAACAGTACAGTGAAGATTGACGATCAGCCCACAAGTGATATACAAAAGCAATTTCAACTCGAAGGAAAAGCACAAAAAACAGCAATACTGATTGTGCTGGATCTGACCTAACCTGACCTGACCTCACGGTTCACCTGACCTAACCTGAAGGATGGATCACACCTGCATTGCCCCAGTACTGTCCTGGCCACGTAGCCACACCTGCTACCGCATCCAGCCCTACAGGAGAACTGGCTGCTACAAGAACAGCCAGTCCCAACCATTGTAAAAATTATCAACACCTAATTATTATATATCATATTTGTTATTTATGTTACTTGTACATCATTTGAAAATCAAGAACCATTCCCGATTATGTATTATTTTCAGCCTCCGGCTGCCATGCTCTTTCAATAAACGTTAATTATTATTATTATTCACACCTGTTAAGATGCCAAGGTGGGCGGGAGGACCAACACCTGATTTCTGTAAATGACTCTCTCTCTCGTAGCTCTAAAAGACGCTGGGTGGAGGCTAGTAAGAGGAGGAGGATAATAAGGAGAAAGGCAAGGGTGAGGAAGGGGAGGAAGAGAGAGATGAGGAATGGTGGAGTGAGGGGAACTTATGAGGGAGGAGGGGGAAGACCAGTCCGGAGGATAACTCTCATCACACGCCACGTATCCTTCATGACACACACACACACACACACACACACACACACACACACACACGGCTTGTATCACGTATCATACATAACCATAATCGGACACCAAGCCTGCACCACCTCCCTCCCTCCTCCTCCTGGTTTAGCCCTCCTGGTTTAGCTCCTCCTCCCCTGGTTTAGCCCCCTCCCCTGGTTTAGCTCCTCCCTCACCCCTGGTTTAGCCTCCCTCCTGGTTTAGCCCTCCCTCCCCTGGTTTAGCCCTCCTCCCCTGGTTTAGCCTCCTCCCTCTCCTGGTTTAGCCCCCTCTCCCCCTGGTTTAGCCCTCCCTCCCCTGGTTTAGCTCTCCTCCTTCCCCTGGTTTGCCCCCTCCTCCTGGTTTAGCCTCCTCCCCTCCTCCTGGTTTAGCCCCTCCCTCCCCTCCTCCTGGTTTGGCTCCTCCTCCCCGGTTTAGCTCCTCCCTCCCCTGGTTTAGCCTCCCTCCCCGGTTTAGCCTCCCTCCCTGGTTTAGCCTCCTCCCCCGGTGAATTATTTACCTTGCCTCAGCCTCCGGGGTAGCAGAAGCACCTTCACCTTAGTGCTTCAGCCTGTGTTTAAATACAGTGGGGGAGGGGCTGCTGCTACACCTTATACGAGTGGTGGTGGGAGGGTGGTGGCGAGTGGTGGTGGTGTAGAAGAGTGGTGGTGGTGGCGAGCAGTGGTGGGATTACTGGGTCAAGTGAGGTAGTTATTGGACAGGCACAATTAGGTTAGGTGAGATGCAGTGAGATATCTTGAACAACAGGAGAAGCATTGATAGCGAGCCATATTAAATGTCTGGCCAAGCTCCAGAGACTTGAGGGTGTGTGTGTGTGTGTGCGTCTGTGTGTGTGTGTGTGTGTGTGTGTGGTGCCTATATACGTTCACCCAGCATAAACACACACACACCTCCTCCCCAGGCTCTGATCACAGCAGTTAGTAGTGTTAATTGTTTACAGAGCCATTATCAGGTAGCATCATTATATTTCCTTACAACATAACCCAACCACACTGCCAACATACCTGTACCTACCACATACTGACACAGAATACTTAGTAGATACCCACACCACACACACATACTGCCAACATTCTTGGTGCATGCATACCCACACCAAACACTGCCAACATGTTTTACCACACCACACCAAACACTGCCAACATACATACCACATACCACATCACGACCCACACCGACAACATACATACCTCCAACACAGCCACACCACACACAGGCAACCATACCCACCACACCACATACCCAACACACCACATACAACATGCCCGCTACAAAGCCACAACACATACCCAAAGACTACACACCTACACTGTACTCCTTCCCGTGTGTGTGTGTGTGTGTGTGTGTGTGTGTGTGTGTTACTTTTACCCCGTCAATTAAAAATAAAATCCCCTGACGTCATCACACCATTCCGAGGGGCACCGAGACGCAAACAAAAAAGTAAAAATAAATAAATAAAATAAATAAATAAAAAACCTCACAAACGATAGGAATAAACAAAAGTCTTTATCAATACCTCCCCTGAACGTCAATTAAAATAGTGTAAAATATACTGAGACTCTAGGCTGGGTGGGTGGGTTGGGTGGGTTGGGGTGGGTGGGGTGGGTGGTGGGGTGTGTGGGTGGGGTGTGTGGTGTTAAAATCAGCCCCGCCACCTGTCAATCTCACGACAACAACACGACATATCCCCGGTGTGTCAATCAGCGCCGTCGAGCGTATATTGAATCACCCGCAGATTTTGACGCTAATATTGACAGATTTTTCAAGGAGAGGAGACAGGTGTACCGTCAGATTTACCGTGAACAAGATTTAGACCGACACCTGTTGGCAGTCACTACAGCTACACATGTCAACAACTGCAAATGGAGACAGGATTTACAGTACACGAGCCAGAAAATATTGAAGCATGTATACCAAGTGGCACTATGTATACCCAAAGGCACTACGAGGTGGCACTATGAATACCCAAAGGCACTACGAGGGGGTGGCACTATTGTATACCAAAAGCACTTCAAGAGGGTGGCACTATGATACCCAAAGGCACTACGAGGGGTGGCACTATGTATACAAAAGGCACTACGAGGGGTGGCACTATGTATATCAAAAACTACGGGTGGCACTATGTATACCCAAAGCACTACGATGGGGTGGCACTATGTATACCAAAAGGTCAAGGCACTACGATGGGGTGGCACTATGTATACAAAGGCACTTCAGAGGGGTGGCACTATGTATACCCAAAGGCACTACGAGGGGTGTACTATGTATGCAAAGGCTTCTGAGGGTGGCACTATGTACCCAAAGGCACTACGAGGGTGGCACTATGAATACCCAAAGGCACTACGATGGGGTGGCACTATGTATACCCAAAAGGCACTACGAGGGTGGCACTATGGATACAGGCTACGATGGGGTGGCACTATGGATACCAAGGCACTACGAGGGTGGCACTATGTATACAAAGGCACCACTACGTGGGGTGGCACTATGTATACCAAAGGCACTTCAGAGGGGTGGCACTATTGAATACCCAAAGGCACTACGATGGGGTGGCACTATGTATACCAAATGCACTAAGAGGTGGCACTATGAATACCAAAAGGCACTACGAGGGTGGCACTATGTATGCCAAAAGGCACTACGAGGGGGGTGGCACTATGATACCCAAAGGCACTACGATGGGGTGGCACTATGTATACCCAAAGGCACTACGAGGGGGTGGCACTATGGATGCCCAAAGGCACTACGATGGGGTGGCACTATGTTATACCAAGGCACTACGAGGGTGGCACTATGAATACCAAAGGCACTACGATGGGGTGGCACTATGAATACCCAAAGGCACTACGATGGGGTGGCACTATGAATACCCAAAGGCGACGAGGGGTGGCACTATGAATACCAAGGCACGACGAGGGGTGGCACTATGTATACAAAGGCACTGATGGGGTGGCACTATGAATACCAAAAGGGCACTACGAGGGGGTGGCACTATGAATACCCAAGGCACTACGATGGGGTGGCACTATGAATACCAAAGGCACTACGAGGGGTGGCACTATGTATGCAAAACACTACGAGGGGTGGCACTATGGATACCCAAAGGCACTACGAGGGGTGGCACTATATACAAAGGCACTTCAAGAGGTGGTGGCACTATG
>NW_024732867.1:7245200-7384753 GCF_018991925.1 Homarus americanus | reverse complement strand
TACCCAAAGGCACTACGAGGGGGGGCACTATGTATACCCAAAAGGCACTACGAGGGGGTGGCACTATGCATACCAAAGGCACTACGAGGGGTGGCTATGGATACCCAAAGGTACTACGAGGGGTGGCACTATGGATACCAGGCACTACGAGGGTGGCACTATGTATACCAAAGGCACTTCAGAGGGTGGCACTATGTATACCCAAAGGCACTACGGTGGCACTATGTATACCAAAGGCACTACGAGGGGTGGCACTATGGATACCAAAGGCACTACGATGGGGTGGCACTATGTATACCCAAGGCACTACGAGGGGTGGCACTATGTATACCAAAGGCACTACGAGGGGTGGCACTATGAATACCCAAAAGGCACTACGGTGGCACTATGTATACCCAAAGGCACTACGAGGGGTGGCACTATGTATACCCAAAGGCACTACGAGGGGGGGGCACTATGGATACCCAAAGGCACTACGAGGGGGTGGCACTATGTATACCCAAGAGATCGGGCACTATGGATACCCAAAGGCACTTCAAGAGGGGGTGGCACTATGTATACCCAAAGGCACTACAGAGGGGGTGGCACTATGTATACCCAAAGGCACTACGAGGGGGGTGGCACTATGATACCCAAAGGCACTACGATGGGGTGGCACTATGTATACCCAAAGGCACTACGATGGGGTGGCACTATGTATACCCAAAGGCACTACGAGGGGGTGGCACTATGTATACCCAAAGGCACTACGAGGGGTGGCACTATGAATACCAAAGGCACTAAGGGGGTGGCACTATGTATAAAGCACTGCATGAGGGTGGCAATTATACCAGCACTACGAGGGGGGTGGCACTATGGATACCCAAAGGCACTACGAGGGGTGGCACTATGTATACCAAAGGCACTACGAGGGGTGGCACTATGGATACCCAAAGGCACTTCAGAGGGGGTGGCACTATGTATACCCAAAGGCACTAATGAGGGGTGGCACTATGTATACCCAAAGGCACTATGAGGGGGTGGCAATTATGGATACCCAAAGGCACTACGATGGGGTGGCACTATGTATACCCAAAGGCACTACGAGGGGTGGCACTATGTATACCCAAAGGCACTACGAGGGGGTGGCACTATGAATACAAAGGCACTACGAGGGGTGGCACTATGGATACCCAAAGGCACTACGAGGGGGGTGGCACTATGTATACCCAAAGGCACTACGAGGGGGTGGCACTATGAATACCCAAAGGCACCATGAGGGGGTGGCACTATGTATACCAAAGGCACTACGATGGGGTGGCACTATGTATACCCAAAGGCACTACGAGGGGTGGCACTATGAATACCCAAAGGCACTACGAGGGGGTCTGGGATCCCAAAGGCACTACGAGGGGTGGCACTATGTATACCCAAAGGCACTACGAGGGGTGGCACTATGAATACCCAAAGGCACTACGAGGGGTGGCACTGTATACCCAAGGCACTTCAAGAGGGGGTGGCACTATGTATACCCAAAGGCACTACGAGGGGTGGCACTATGTATACCCAAAGGCACTACGAGGGGTGGCACTATGAATACCCAAAGGCACTACGATGGGAAAAGGCATAGAGGGGTGGCACTGAATACCCAAAGGCACTACGAGGGGTGGCACTATGTATACCCAAAGGCACGACGAGGGTGGCACTATGTATACCCAAAAATGAGGGGGGTGCACTATGTATACCCAAAGGCACGACGAGGGGTGGCACTATGATACCCAAAGACACTACGAGGGGTGGCACTTGAATACCCAAAGGCACTACGATGGGGTGGCACTATGTATACCCAAAGGCACTACGAGGGGTGGCACTATGTATACCCAAAGGCACGACGAGGGGTGGCACTATGTATACCCAAAGGCACGACGAGGGGGTGGCACTATGTATACCCAAAGGCACTACGAGGGGGTGGCACTATGTATACCCAAAGGCACTACGAGGGGTGGCACTATGTATACCCAAAGGCACTACGATGGGTGGCACTATGTATACCCAAAGGCACGACGAGGGGTGGCACTATGTATGACCCAAAGGCACGACGAGGGTGGCACTATGTATACCCAAAGGCACTACGAGGGGGGTGGCACTATGTATACCCAAAGGCACGACGAGGGGGTGGCACATATACCCAAAGGCACTATGAGGGTGGCACTATGAATACCCAAAGGCACTACGATGGGGTGGCACTATGTATACCCAAAGGCACTACGAGGGGGTGGCACTATGTATACCCAAAGGCACTACGAGGGGGTGGCACTATGTATACCCAAAGGCACTACGAGGGGGGTGGCACTATGTATACCCAAAGGCACTACGATGGGGTGGCACTATGTATACCCAAAGGCACGACGAGGGGTGGCACTATGTATACCCAAAGGCACTACGATGGGGGTGGCACTATGTATACCCAAAGGCACGACGAGGGGTGGCACTATGTATACCAAAGGCACGACGAGGTGGCACTATGTATACCCAAGGCACTACGAGGGGTGGCACTATGTATACCCAAAGGCACGACGAGGGGGTGGCACTATGTATACCCAAAGGCACTACGAGGGGTGGCACTATGAATACCCAAAGGCACTACGATGGGGTGGCACTATGTATACCAAAGGCACTACGAGGGGTGGCACTATGTATACCCAAAGGCACTTAAAAGGGGTGGCACTATGTATACCCAAAGGCACTACGAGGGGTGGCACTATGTATACCCAAAGGCACTTCAAGAGGGGGTGGCACTACACAGGGCAAGGAGCGCCACTACGAGGCTGCCTAACCCCCAACACTGCTACTGTATACAAGCCAATAAACAAACTGAATCTAGTTTACTGAACAAGCTACGGCACTGTTTACTGTAGGGGGAGGGAGGCGTACACCTTGACATGTAAACAGTCTGATAGTTTGCTAGCCAGACTCACACACGTATGTATGTATGTAAACAAAACAAGTGACTTGTGTGTGTGTGTGTGTGTGTGTGTGTGTGTGTGTGTGTGTGTGTGTGTGTGTCTCTGAACAGTATGGTTCATCAGGTGTATTGTATTACCCAGCAGGTCTGGCCTCACGTCTACGGCCTCACCAACAAATCTTTCCTGTCCTCAACTGAGATTACCACACACACACACACACACACACACACACACACACACACACACACACACACACACACACACACATGTATATAAAACACACACACATACACAAAACATAACACATTTACACACACTAAAAAAAATAAAACAAACGCACACAAACACAGACAGGCAAACAAACACTAAAAACACGTTGGGGTCGTACTAGGCGTGGGGGGTGGGGAGGGGGGGATGAGTAACGCTGCGTAAAAGATAATATACTCTGATTTTACGGTATATACACCTGCCTACACCTGTCTGCACCTGTATATACTGTACCTATGAGGGGGGAGGGAGGGGAGGGAGGGGAGGGGGAGGGAGGAGGGGGAGGGAGGGGGGAGGGGGGGACAGGATTTACCATGACAGGATAGTGCCCACCGGCCGACCATAACTAGAGTAAAACAACGCGAAACACACAATACAACCCTGTAAATAACGACGCCCCTACTAAACATAACCTGGGATATTGAACCACGCTGTACCCGCCTATCAACCCGTAAATAACACATACGAATATATATATAAGGAAATAAAACAAACAAAATTCTGGATGTTTTGGATGTTTTCGCAGGTGTGTGTGTGTGTGTGTGTGTGCGTGTGTGTGCGTGTGTGTGTGTGTGTGTGTGTGTGTGTGTGTGTGTGTGTGTGTGTGTGTGTGTGTGTGTGTGTGTGTGTGTGTGTGAGTGTGTGTGTGTGTGTGTGTTATCCTCTAAATTACCAAACATCAGGTTACGGTAAACATCTATAGTAAACATATAACAGTAACAACATAACTTCGTATTGATAATCTATTTATAGTAAACAACAATAATAATAAAAAAAATAAAATAAAATAAATAATAATAACTTCATAGTAAACATCAAACTTAACATACAAGATTTATAAACCTAGGCTAACCTAATATAACCAAATCTAACCTAACCTAATATAGCCAAACCTAACCTAACCTAACCTAACTCCACAATAGGCACAGATGGCTCCACTCCTGCGTTTACCACTTAACGTTGCCTCTCTCTCTCTCTCTCTCTCTCTTCTCTCTCTCCTGAAGTGCGAACTCATGAACTCAGAAGTGTGAATTTGAAGCATCTGCCTAGTGAGAGGGAGGGGAGATGAGGGGGGGGGGTGTTGAAGTAGGTGTCTTTGGGGGGGGGGGGGGTGGGGGGGGGGGGTGGCTTTCTGTGGGGTGGAGGGGGGGGGGGGGTGTCTTTCTGTGGGGGAGGTGAGGGAGGGGTGGGGTGGGGAGGGGTGGGGTGGAGGGAGGGCGTGGTACTACAGGATGAGGCTGGAAAATGTTTATCAGTTAGGTTAGGTTAGAAGTTACAATGCAGGGTAAAGGTTTGACACACACACACACACACACACACACACACACACACACACACCTGGGAACAGCACAACAAATAGTAATGACAACACACCTGTCAACACCCACCACACCTGTCAACACCCACCACACCTGTCCTTTGTCTGAGAAAGTCTATTAATAATACCTGGAACTGTACTAAGACTCGGTCACCCCCACCCCCACCTCCCCCCCGTCAACCCTCCTACTCCCCCCCTACCCCCACCTCCTCCGTCAACCCCCCTACTACCCCCCTCTCCCCCCGTCAAGAATTCTGTGTACACATTTGCTGAGTTACCTATAAAGATACGTACTACCTGGTGTTAAGTGAAGGTATCCAGGCAAGGTAAGGTTAGGCAGTTACGTTAGGTTAGGTTAGGGTTATACTTCTTTACTTAATCCTGTCAACAAACTCACCGGGAGAGGAGGAGGGGAAGAGAGAAGGAAAGAAGGGGAATGAAGTGGAAGAGGAAAAGGGGGAGAGGAGTGGGAGGAAAGGGGAAAGAGGGGTTAAGGGAGGGGGAGAGGGAAGAAAAGGAAGTGGTAGGGGAGGGAAGAGGAAGTGGGAAGAGAGAGAAAGGGTAGGGGGAGAAGAGGAGAAAGAAGGAAGGAAAAAAGGAAGGAAGGAAGGGAAAGGGTGGGAAGGAAGGAAGGAAGGGAAAAGGAAGGAAGGAAGGAAGGGAAAAGGAAGGAAGGAAGAAGGGAAAAGGAAGGAAGGAAGGAAGGGGAAGGAAGGAAGGAAGGAAGGAAGGAAGGAAAGGGTGGTGGGAAGGAAGGAAGGAAAGAAGGAAGGAAGAAGGGAAAAGTAAGGAAGAAGGACGAAGGTCATTTAAATACATCTAAATATTTAAAAGGTTACCCCCCCCCCCATTACCGAGGTTCACGGTCATCAACACAGGTTCCTAAATGACCAAGTCAACCCACAGACTTGACCTCCAACTGCCTTGACCTCCAACTGACTTGACCTCCAACTGCCTTGACCCCCAACTAGACTTCCCATCTATCTTCTATCAGGTATTAAAAAAATAGACTATTACCAAGCATCAACAACAACAACACCACCACCAACCACACCACCAAACACAATAACACACACACACACACACACACACACACACACACACACACACAAATGCGTGCACTAACTATCAATTATTTATGACTCAGTTTTCACTCCATAATGATTTAAAGTTATTAAAAAAATATGAATAAAATTAATAAAAAAAGCCAAATAAATATAGTTATATAAGAAAACAATTAATGAAAGACTAAATAAAAGAAAGTATTAATGTAAAAAACAAAATTGGAGATTGAACGTCTGGCGGAAGTAAGATGAGGAAAGGTCCACCGCCTGGCGTTGTTGAGGCTAGGTCTGCCCGTCCCGCCTCTACCGACCTGACTGATGGATTATATTTCTTTGAGGAATGAAGCTCAACGTACACTCACTCTCTCTCTCTCTCTCTCTCTCCCTCTCAAACGTTATCCTCTTTGACAATAAATCGGATTAAAAACTACTTAGACAAGCCGCGGCGCCCTGAGAGCACTACCCACCGCCTCTCCTCTACATCACGGTGTGGCAGCTTCACCCGTATTACCCACACAACAACCACCATTCATGATAAATAATAATAAAATAATAAAAACTAAACTAAAACAATATATAATAATAGAGAAAGCAACAGGTAAAAGGATATATTATTAACATATAACTTCAACTGGAAACTTAGTATTTTCTTAGTTACTTATTTGATCACTACTAACAACAACAATAATAATAATCACAATGTAGCCAAAAGATATTAAATTACTATAATAATGATGATAATAATAATGATAATAAATAAATACAAAATACAACTTGACACTCTATTTGGACCCTCAAAATTAAGTGTCAACTACACTAAATATAACTCGTGGGAGGACAACGAGCAAGAACAACCCGCCAGAGGTAGAGAAAAACACGCCACAGGAAGAGAAAAAAACGCCACAGGAAGAGTAAAACACGCCACATGAAGAGAAAAACACGCCACAGGAAGAGAAAAACACGCCACAGGAAGAGAAAAACACGCCACAGGAAGAGAAAACCGCTGGAGAAATAGGGATAGCCCCCCGCACCTAACATAAACAGAAGAAACATGACACAGTTTTGTATAGAATTTAAACCCAGGTGGAAATGAAATTGCCCGCCAAAATAGTGGAGGAGATTTAACGAATGGGGAGAGAGAGAGAGAGAGAGACTGTTGAATGTCACTGGTATGAACAAAGGATACTCTCTCTCTCTCTCTCTCTCTCCCTTCCCCTCGCCAGACCAGGACAACAATATACATAAAACTCGCATAAGAACAGAGAATAATTTCCCCTAGTATATATAAAAAAAAAAAATTTAAAAATATCGTGTCCAAACATATGAAATCACAAATTCTCTCCGGAAAAAAAAAAATCGGGAAAGAAATACTTTTTGCCTGATACGAAGACGAGATATTATTTCCCCTTGGTCGACAACACGAAAAGAAAAAAAAAACTTTCTTTTGTGTTTAAAATGATATCAAACAAAAAACTTCAACAGATATAAACTAAACAAAAGCAACTGACGTCACGACCCGGTAAAAAGAAGATATTTTTTTTCCAGTAATAAAAAAAATAAATAAAAGTAATACGTCATTTAACTGCTGATAGAACGCGTAAAATCTCAAAACTAAAAATAATAATAATAATAATAATAATAATAAATAAATGGAGTATAAGTGATAGTATGTGTGGCCAAGCTTGGGTCACCTGGCCTTGTGAATCAATAATATGACAATAGCCCACGCTTCCTCACCACCCACACACACACACACACACACTCTATTTGGGGATATTTCAGCTTCTGGTGGAATAAAATTATTACTATTACTGATAATTATACTACTACTACTACTACTACTACTATTTCTACTACAACGGAATACCACTACTACCATCACTACTATACGGTTACAAACAATACTACTACTATTACTACTAGATGTTACGACAATCATTACTACCGATATTACTAGTTAATACAAATAGTACTACTACGGTACTACCATCATCACTACTATTACGTGTTACAAATAATATTACTACTACAATTTACTATTACTACTCATACTACTACTTCCATTATTGTTCCTACTTCTGACTCTACCACTACACCGCACAGCCGTTACTAACAACATAGTCACCACAGCTACGATAGTGGTTGCTCTTCGCCAAGCCAGTAAGCGTTGTCTGTGTTTGGAGAGAGAGAGAGAGAGAGAGAGAGAGAGAGAGAGAGAGAGAGAGAGAGAGAGAGAGTTATGTGTGTGTGTGTGTGTGGTGATGAATGTGTGTGTGTGTGAGTGAGTGTGTGTGTGAGTGTGAGTGTGTGTGTGTGTATATAAACAGATTTCACTATTCCACAAAAGAACGAATAACAACAATACTGGAATAACAAGCAATGAAAACAAATTAAAACAACCCAATAACTTCATCTAAAAATATACACATATCCAAACAGTCTTTTAAATGATCACAACAAGAGTACGATAGACGCCAAATACATTCCACCAAAACAAACACAATAATCCTAGAAGCGCCGCAGGAATGAATGTCTAAAAACCCTCCAAATATTTCTAAACTGACCCACTATTTTCTAACTACCTTGGAAGACTTTTAACGATCGTCAACACACAGGAGGGATACCAGCTCTGCCAAACTAAAAAGAAAAGTGAAATTCTTGAACACCAAAAATCAACAGGTGGTATTATAATTCCTACCTATATCCTGTTCTATTGGTGAGAGGACTGTAAACAAACACTGGAGTGACGTAGAAATAGCATGGGTAAAGGAGTTATGAGATGATTATGAGAGACCAATAGACACACCTGCACCGTCACACGTGTAATTTCCGACCACAAATTCCCTCTCATAATCCTCAATAATATACCTAAATGGCCGATAAATCCCCCATCCAAGGCAATAAACCACCTCGTCTTCAACAGTCTTAATCATGAAGAACTACTGAATGTGACTACTAAGTGGTTACAGGGTTCACCTCCTGGCCCCACTGGTTCGATCCCGGGGCACTCCGACTCTAGCCAGCTGTAATTAAGCACCACCAAACCTTACATGTTGGGAATTGAAGGTGGTTAAGAGGCGTGCCCAGCGACCCTGCCTCTGTGTACCGAAGGCTTAGTACAGTCTGTTGTATCTGCACTGTACCTAACGAGCCTATGTGACTAACCTAACCTAACCTGATCTGACCTAACCTTATAAGTGGGATAGTCTGGGAGCCATATGACCTTTCGCCGACAACACAGCAACAACGAAGCCGGTAACATATTACCCAACATCCGGCCCGCCGTTTGCGTGTAAGAGAGAGAGATATATACTGGACGCTGGGAAGGAGACTCGAAGCACTGGGAATCGTAAGTGACAAGAAAAATCCCTCGAATCTTGGAGCGATGGTCAGACCAGCAGAAGAGTGAAAAAACATTTGGAGCAAGAGGAGAAAATGAGACGCACCAAACACAACACAATAAAAAAAATGTCCAAATGGTTGTGTACACCGCTGTGGCAAATAAATGACACGACAGCAATGAGTGTCCAGTGTGGGGGGAGAAATTCTGAGAGCCTGCGTGTACTGACGGAAGTGGCGCAGTAAGGACGCGAGTAAACAGAAGGGAAGGAACTGCAGTGATGGGAACAATGGGCGCGCCAAGACAAAATAATTATTCATTACTCCGAATCCTACAACACATTGCAAAGAGTAAGTCAATATTCAGAGACATACGGAGTCGGCACTGAATTACGAACACAACAAACGAAACACTCAAATTAATTAAGAGGCGAAGGGTGATTTACAACTTAATTATGACCCAACAGACACGGGACTGGTAGAGATGCCATTAATTGGTTTTCAAAGTAAGGTGTTCAAGACGACCCCCCACCCTCCTCCCCTACCACGATAAATTATGACACAGGTAGGATAAATTGTGACACAGGTAGGATAAATTATGACAGGCAGGATAAATTATGACACAGGTAGGATAAATTATGACAGGCAGGATAAATTATGACACAGGCAGGATAAATTATGACAGGCAGGATAAATCATGACACAGGTAGGATAAATTACGACACAGGTAGGATAAATTACGACACAGGTAGGATAAATTGTGACACAGGTAGGATAAATTATGACACAGGTAGGATAAATTACGACACAGGTAGGATAAATTACGACACAGGTAGGATAAATTACGACACAGGTAGGACAGTCAGTGATGTTATTACGAGAGCGACACCCTAACTTTTGAGAGAGAGAGAGAGAGAGAGAGAGAGAGAGAGAGAGGCTGAGGAACATTTCATCTCATCTAGGACGTAAGGAAGTCTAATTTCCGAACACGTCAGGACCCACCCAGGCCAGAGGCGGGCACCACCACCACCACCCCAGCCACTCAAACCACCCACCATCTTTACCCCCACCCTCCCACCAACACGCGTTTATACTCGCTAATGAGGCAATCAAATTTCGCCTTCTCACTCTCTTGTATATGCGTTTCTTTTCCACGTATCTTGTGAAGTCTATTTCAACTGTATTTTTCATTTCCAAGTATGCTTTCAAATTATGAGTTTAATTTCAATGTATTTATTTTTTATCTAAGGTAGATCATATTATTAAACAGCTAACATACATACATTTCCAACTAGGCTAAACAGGCACTTGTAAATGTCCAGTTACTCTTCAATGGAAAAAAAAAATATACAGGTTTTGTACGATAAATTATACCCTAAGGTAGAATATATAATGAGGCCATACCTAAAATAAGCAGTAATAAATAAGACGTTTGATCTTTTACCTTATTTCATCAAACAATAATTTTATCCAAGCTTATTCTCATGGTTATTTCGTCAACTATCATTCAAAATACAGTTATCCCTACTCAATTACATTTCCATTACACAGTACAACACAATTTTAATTTTCTACAATTACTTTCTCGTCATCGGCACTAATTCCAGATCAATTACAGTATAAACGAAAGAGGAAGCTTCGGATCTCCGTGATGCTCTAACATCATAACGTCAAGATGATCCTCGACTCACATCCCACATAAACAGACATTCCAACGACTTTTATTACCCCCGCACGACACTTAGGTACATAACCATCGACTTGGTTCACTGTGCCTCCCACCCATCTTTCTTCTTTTTTCATATAAAGTTGCCGAGAAGCTCACGGCCATCTTGACCTTGAAATTTATATACAAAGTTCACCGAGTAGATTACATTACGAGAGCGGCATCTTTGCTCTACCACTGTTAGTTTTTTATTTGAAACTTTATTTAGTGATGATGAGTTTACTTTATTCTCCGGTTTAAAGAAAGAATTTTTTTTAGTTTTATTACGAGGATTTTATTTTTAAGAAACTTGTATGGAAGATATTTCCCTAATCTCTTGTTTTACCGTTCAAGGTTCATTAAGGTTATTAGAGTACGATAAGTAGATTAATTTGATATAAGTGAAAAACAAATATACCCCGGATTCAGCTGCTGACCTAGACAAGAAAATTCACCAATAACGAATGATGATACGTCTGAACTATAGAGTTTACAAATGAACGCTTTACTAATGTTAAATAAAAGCAACTAACCTACATCGGCTCTAACATGTTAAACAAATAGACACATTGTTACTTTGCACTTTGTTTTCAATAAATAAATAAAAAATCACCTCAATTAGGACTTCGTTTACTGCCTGATCATAAAAAAAATGGTTATTGCTTGAGGTTGTTGGACACCTACCTATACAAGCTGGTTATAGTGACAGAAAAACTTGTTCCTTACCCTGACAATAAATAGCCGATATCCTCCCCAGGAATTTTTATATACAGTCAACTACTAAAATCCGTTCGTCTCTCCCCCTGAACTAACAACCTCCGAGAGATTCAAGACTCACGAATCCGAATCATTTATACACAGAACCTCAGGGTTCATAGTTCAAGGAGAGGCGAATGGACTTTAGTAGTTGGCTGTACACAATTTTTTTCATGGTTTTCTTCCCAGTAGAACTGACAATATGCATGACCTTTATCCATAGTATCTAATGACTTTAGTGCGTGCGGTATCCACTGCTAATTAAAAAAAAAATATATATAATTACTTTCAGTACTCTATACAACTCAATGAAAACACACACACACATATATATATATATATATATATATATATATATATATATATATATATATATATATATATATATATATATTATTCGTCAACAAAATCATTGTTAACAATCACCTTCAACACTGTCCCCTAACTGGTACAAAGTACTATGATATACGCTCAATTTTTTTTCTTTTCGGATTTATGATTTCGCCAAGTCAACCAACTTGGTATACATTATTGTTACAGAGGTCCTTCTTTTAACAAACCTATGTATAATCCTCTACCATAGCAGAACTATAACATCACTACTCACCTATGTTACTTTAGATCTGATTCAAACACAAATAACACCGACGGATACACAGAATTAGGCAAACTTGCCTTGATCCACTCTCAGCGACCGGTACCGGGTGGGTGGGTTTGGTAACTCTTCGCTGGCGGCGCCACTCCTGACGTTAGCCCAGAAACTGACTGCGCAGCGGAGCACAGTACAGCACCCGGATCAGTCATATACAGCTCGCTACCCTCGGCAGGATGTTACAGATTAGAAAGTGAGTTATCATTTTAATAACAGAATCCTGCGAGATATTACTTTGGTGACTGATTTTGAATTATTGAACTACGCAAGTGCAAAAGAAGTGCGCATTCGAGTTTCATCGTTACCAAAAATGTTATTCTTCACATAAACGTAAATAAATAATCCGGAATAAAAACATCTACTTGCCTGTAGTCAATATTGCATTGCCGATATACACCCAAAATTTAAGGTCGCGATTCTAGTAAGTTCGTACATTATATATTTTTCTCTTATGTGGTGTTGAAATTATCAAAACAGGATGTGCTCTCTTCACTCCAGTTTAAAGGTCATATTTTAGGCGGGAAACGCGCATTCTAATGGTGGCATCGTATAAACAAATATAAATACTTGTAATACCAAAATAATAATAATAAATCATACTACCCATGTTCTTCCTCCATGTAACAATCCGCCAATCATATTATCAAACGTTAACAAACACGTGTAGATTAAGGCTTCTAAGTAAACAAGAATGGCTCGAGAGAATCTGGCAACTCAGTCGACACCTTACACAGTACGTGACAAATTCCTTCACGAGTTGTATCACCAAACCCTCATTCACGCTACATTACTGCTGTACTCCGACTACCTCACCATAGCTATGATATTTTTCCATCTGGCAATAGTAGTATATAAAGATTAATCACTATAATTAGCTAAATTTGTTATTAAGCTTAAGAGGGCTTCATAACTACCTGCCATGCACCATTAGCTTCATAACTACCTGCCATGTACCATTACCTCCATAACTACCATTAGCTTCATAACTACCTGTCATGCGCCATTAGCTTCATAGTCATTCACCATTAGTTTCATAACTACCTGTCATGTACCATTACCTCCATAACTACCATTAGCTTCATAACTACCTGCCATGTACCATTGCCTTCATAACTACCATTAGCTTCATAACTACCTGCCATGTACCATTACCTCCATAACTACCATTAGCTTCATAACTACCTGCCATGTACCATTGCCTTCATAACTACCATTAGCTTCATAACTACCTGCCATGTACCATTACCTCCATAACTACCATTAGCTTCATAACTACCTGCCATGTACCATTGCCTTCATAACTACCATTCACCATTATTTATATTACTATGTTACCTGTCCTGCGCCGTCAGCAATAAAAAAAAATCTTGTACCAAAGTTAAAAATGGAACCTCATACTTGTCAACACGAAGGCAAATGAATAATATAAATACTCACACGTCGACAGAGAGAGAGAGAGAGAGTCATTTTGAATACTGAAGAATTTGTTCAGTATAGTGTTTCTTCACAGTATTTTTTTCATCTTTTTTTTTACAATATGCGTTAAATATATATTATATTGATATTATTGCGTCGGAGGGAATTAGATGTTACTACGAAAATTTAATTAATAAACATCTCATATATAAATACTAAAAGACCTTATTCTCTCTCTCTCTCTCTGACCAACAAACTACAGTACATCCAACTGTTTATCAACGTACATTTGCCTATCTACATATAAATCAACTTTATACCAAACTCAAACAAACGGAATATCGAAAAACAAAATTCACTTGTCCTCTCAATCTATCTTGTATATGACACAAAGTGAACACACACACTTCAAAAATGATTAATACCACTTAACGAAGCAGGTACAGTACAACAGAATAATCTCTCTGAATAAATGATCTGGTTCCGAGGATAAATTTCAATGTGACACATAGGACCCCCCCCTCCCCACCTCAGACACTCACTAACTCTACGTGTTGAATGGATACTTTATCGCGTGTATCGAGTAAAAACGCTGCATTTAAAACACCGTTCCATTATAGTATTTCAGAGTAAACGAATTTGTCAATAAAAAAAAAAAATTCGGCGAGGCACACACACTGACCCCCTCACTCACTGGCTCTCCGTGTAAATACTTTATCGAATCGAGTAAACCTAATCGTTCCTCCATAATTGACGCCCTCTGTTGCCTCCGGGACTTGCCGAGTGACCCGAGCGGATTTCACACACGGTATTATACGCAACAATACTCACATTTCCGTTGGGATTTAATATACACTATGACTTACACATTTCACTCGGGTTAATAATAAGCTACCATGTCCACATTTCACTCTAATTAATCGGCTATACACTCAACTGTATACATATCATTAAGGTTTAAATACCATATACTGTATACAATTCCTGTTTTCCTAATGGATTCACGTTAACATTTCCAGGAATTCCTGTATTTAATTGAGATTAATCAGAATTAGAATTTCCTATTTAACTAAGGGCAGGTTAGTTAGGTTAGGTTAGGTTAGGGCAGGTAAGGGCAGGTTAGTTAGGTTAGGTTACCTTGGGGCCTGTCAGGACTGGGGCCCATTTTTAACTAGTCACCCACGTGGCAGGCAAACAAATCCGGCGAGCCTGACCTTCTCACGTAATCAATTCATCATATGTTAATGAGATCAATGATGGTCCAGTCCCACCTGGCGGTCAGACAGGCAGGTAGGTAGGTAGGTGACTCCTCCCACTACCTCCCTCAGTACCATGACAAGGCAGATCTAT
Organism: Homarus americanus; assembly: GCF_018991925.1. Taxonomy (NCBI): domain Eukaryota; kingdom Metazoa; phylum Arthropoda; class Malacostraca; order Decapoda; family Nephropidae; genus Homarus; species Homarus americanus. The sequence goes on along the minus strand of NW_024732867.1, from coordinate 7,369,941 downwards.
CATGATAATAACCTCTCTGCCAACTACCATAAGAATCGCCCTCCCCTCCCCCACCTTAACTACCATAACGAAAAATAGTCCCAGCCTCTCCTAACTACCATACCTGTACCATAACACCAGTAGTCTCTTCCCTAACCCGAACTTCCACCCACATTCAACTAACATGACAAGACGAGGCCCATCTCCCACCTTATGCTGGCAGTGGTGTTAAGGTGCACCGAGTAAGCTGCGTTGTCAAAAGGTTGCTTAAACTGTAATTGTCAGGGTAACATGTCGGTATAAAAGCAGCGTTAATTTTCCCGGTATCATCACGCACTAGATTACTGTAGGCGTCCGTATATCACATAATTAGCTATTTATTTATTTATTTCTGTCTACAAATGCTATTAATTTTCCGTAAACATACACGAACAACTTTTAATGTTTCTAAACTCCCCTAAGTCAACCTAATGTATGCACGTACGTTTCTCCTGACCAAACTGATGGAGATTTTTCATGCACGGGCTTTTTTTTTTTTTTTTTTTCGTGCACACAAGTTTTATCTCACGTACTTTTTAACTGTTGATGTAAAAGTACAATTACTAACCTTGCTATGCGATTAAAGAACTTAGTTGTTGAAGAGCACCTAACCTAACTACGGCAGCTTACCTTCATATATTTTTTTCTAAAATGATTAGTTACGTTACCTAATATATTCCCACTTATTAAACTCGGTCCACCATCCGTGTTCATTCGTCTTTTTAGTTTACTTAACTATTTGTCAATGTTCTTTTCTGTTTAGCCGACTGGTATGTTTATTAATGTACAGTATTTATATCATTGGGGTGTACTTATTACACTCCGTTATTTTAGGCAAATCATCAAGTTACTGTCAAGCTCTTAAGAAAATGTTTAATTATGGTCCGTTATTTTAGGTTAGTGTATCATGTTAGGGCCAAAACAAACTACAGTAGTGTCCGTTACTGGCTGGTTCCTGTGGTCTTGTCTGCAACGGTGATTGGTAGTTTAGTCTGCGGCTGGCGCCCTAATTGGTTACCTCAAGAGCTGTTTGTATATTGCGATGAACACCGAACACGCTGTACGATTGTCGTGTTTACTCTGCAGCTTAAATTAACAACAGCAAAATGACAACAACGTCATATTACAATAAACAGAGAAGTAAAAACTATAAAAAAACAAAGATTAACATTAACGATAATAATGATGATAATAGCAAAGAATAATTACGATAACATACAACATAATAAATGTTTTATAATAACATGTAAATTAACCGATAACAAAAATACTAACAACAAAAATAATAATAATAATAATAATAATAATAATAATAATAATAATAATAATAATAAACGACAAAAACAAAAATAAATAAAAATCACAACAATAATAAAATTCGATCGCTAATACTGTACACCATCATATACAGTATACAGAAAACGCTGGCGAGAGAAACGTCTGTTGCCAAGCTATCAAGTTGGACCAGCTTGAGAATCGCTTGGTTAGCTTAAGCTGGGTTAGAACCACCGACCACACGTCCAGCCTGTGGGGGCCTTAAGTAACTTGTAGGTGCTTTACGTAACCTGTAGGGGTGCTTTAAATAACTTGTAAGTGCCTTAAGTAACCCGAAAGTACTTTACATGGAGTGTAATTCTATGCCGGTGATTTAAATTTGATAGCTACCGGTACTTTAGGTTATATACCAGTACTTTCGATTACATGCCGGTATTTTAAATTTACCAGTACTTTAGGTTAGTGCCAATACCCAGTACGGTACTCAAACTTACCCTCAGGAGGACCTAAGTCACCTGTTGATGGGCGCTTTATGTCACAGTACTCACCTTCCTAGAGCTCTGTGTCACCTAACCACCATACCCTGTCGATGTTGGTCTGAGAACCCGACCCCAAGCAAAACCAGGGAGAGAGGAAAGGGGGGGGGGTGCTAATTTCACGAGGCATGTATAACACTATTTACAGCCTGACAAAAGAGCGGTCTTTCCTGGACGACAAAAGCCTACAGTAGTCGATGTGTTTTTTGTGGATATCTAAATGGAAAACTTCGCCTCGTGGACGATAAACTACAAAATTCCAGCAACGTTATTCTCTAAGTCACCAATTTAATTATACACGTGAACCAACATAAATTAGTAATGTACGGGTATACGATTTTCATAATTAAATAGTAGTTACTAGCTGCTACACTTAGCTGTTATATATGTAAGATTAACTCGTAATGAGACTTTCATTAGCTAGATACAAATCACCAAATGCTACACTGAATTACTGGGTGAACTGTGAACTGAACCTGTTAATAATTAAATCTAAGCAGAGTAACCGCCTGGTAAACCACCTCACCACGCTAGACTGACAACATCTAATAACATGGACAATTCTCTTTCTCTCAGAACTTTATCAATGTTGCTTGAAAGTGAGTACAGAGTCTTTCAGAGAAGTAACTTTATCGAAACTTGGTATGTACAGTACTCCACCATTTTCTATTATATCAATGTGTAAAGGGTAAACAAGAACTTGCGATTCCATATCCACGAACTCGTCTGGTGATTGACTAACCCGGTGGGCTCAGTTCAATAAGTTAGGTAAAGTATTCCAAGGACTTCGGACATCCCGCCCTTAAGTTACGACAAGGGCTTCTAGAGGCAACTTCGCTAACTGCACTTTCGGTGGTACAGTATTTTGGCCACCGTTTTTGTGACGTGGCTTACAATACAAGGTAGTTAGCTGTATTTTAATGTCCCCAGAAGGAAAATTCAACAGATGTTCTAAACTCATTTCAAACCCCTGTGAATATTAGTGAGTAAAAAAATCACTTTGTGTGCTAGCATTGTTCTAAAGTTCTAAACGCATCCACACCTTCTGGAAAACAATGAGGAGGGAGGGCGATAAAACCTCTGGTTGTCTCGTGCTGTCATAAAAATACCCCGAACCCCTGCATAAAAATCCTAGCTCAACAATGACTTTCCCTTCTTGTAAATACTATAACAATTGAACAATCCTTTAACAAATACTCTACAAAAGGGGAAAAAACATATATACAGGTATTATTATTATATCACAAAATTGTATAGAAACAAATTTACAATAAACGGTGTATCAGAGAAGTCAGGAGAGAACTAACACAGTGAAACGCGGGATTATGTTTCCCATACAACAAACTCAATCATCCCAACGCAACACTGGGTCCATTCATTATTTTGCAGTATTAGTCAAAATAAACTTTGATACAGGAACCTATTTGAATTTTACTTCGTCCCAACCTATCACTCTTGTTTCACAATAAATGGATTCAATTAAAATTCAATCTTATTCCTGCTCTATCCATACCTACAAATCTAACCTCTGGCTAACCATATCATAAAGGTTAATTTAGTCAAATCTTCAGCAAAATCTAAAGGTCCATAACTTACAAAACGACAAAAAATTAATAAATAATACTAATAACGTTAATAACTATAAACCTACCGTATCGGAAATAATAATAATAATAATAATAATAATAATAATAATAATAATAATAATAATAATAACAATGAGCCATGAAACTCACCGCTCCCGATGTTCGACTCAAAATTTTTCGGGAGTAGTTAAGTTTCCCACGAAAATGGTCGTCTTGTACCTGCCTGCAACTAATATATACTGTATATGTAATAATAATAATTTAACACGTACATCTTGTATAGAAATAAAGCCTCCACATACCAATATATACAATACTGTTGAGAATAAATGAGGTTCATGTACTGATTACAGACAGTATCTACAACATAAATTTGCAATTCCATACAGTATTACATTCAAGGCAGACCTATATTGTATCAAGTTATACAGTAACCTAAATTTTATATTTTTTTATCACGAACATCACTTAACCTGAAAGCAGGGTTAAGCAAGCAGGTGAAGCAAAATTAATTAATACAATACCTTATTTATTTGTTTCTTCACGGAGGCTACTTAACCTAAGTCTAGTTTCGTGGCGCTCTGACTGGCTAAAACTGAATAAAATGTATAAAACAAAAAAAACAAAGACAATTTTCATGTAAAGATTCACAGTAACAACTTCTTAGACAAAATGGATATGTTAGTATAGTGCCACGATCAATATATATAATATGTGAATGAAGACAAAAGTAACTTGAAAATTTCAGGTCATAATGTTTGGTTGACTCAAGTTGCCTCAAAATATATGACTTCCCTGCCCTGTTCGTGGTACTTTTCCGACAACTCTCGTATCTCATACAACTGCCTTCACGTGAACAAACTCCTTATTGGAAACTCAAGACGATCAATCCGTTTCAATTATTACACATTTATTTAACTACTACATTTTTAGTAACAAACCGGTAATGTAATGGCTGACACAGCTAAAATCAACCAAGCCTTCATAATACGACTCGCAATGTACTGTACACGTCACATTAGGGTAACCATTCGGAAATTACTAAAATTTTCTCAATAAATATAAACATTTGTCCTGAAGAGGGTTATTACAATTCTTAAATAAGTTTTTCACTTTTTATTATTTGGAGAGAGAAAGTAGCGAGGTATGTAGGGGTGAAAGAGTATCGGAACCTTAGGCCTACACAATTCACGGGAAGCAATTAACTTTTCATAGCTATTATAATGATTAAAGAGGCTTATTAAACTGTTCAACCAAATATTAAGGACAATTAAATATATTTCACTATTTTCGGGATAAATTCAAATAATATATGCAGAACTTAATCTACAAATAGTACCGTAGGCAAAGCCATACTAACCTGACTATGAACACAGTAAACACTCGTGGTAGAGAATAACTGGACTACAGTATGTAAAGTAACATACGGATCTTGTCAAGGTGAAGCGCCGCCTATAGTCAAGCCCATTATGCCTGACGCAAGATAGTTATAAAAACAGAAGCAGGAACTTGAAACTGAAATTATTGGTAGTTTTGAAATTCTGGCAGTTCCCTGCATGAAAGTTACCAGATAATTTGATCCACGTGGTACAAAATGATGTATGCATACCAATACCTGTGGTCAACTTAACCGCTTAGAAACTGCTGACAAAACCACGAACTACATCGACCCCTCATGAAGATTAGGTGCCCTGGGTATAGCCGGGTGCTTAAACTTCAGGTGGGTGGGCTAAGCTGGGTGTGCCGATTCTTTGAGACCCTCAGTCATTATATTTTAACTGAGGAAATCGATGTTAACAATAATCCCAGAGAATATGTTTATTTATCTATATATTTATTTGTGTATTTCCGTTGAACATCCCGGTAATCTTGAAGTCTCAAATCCAATTCCATAGAAATGACAACACAACAATTTAGGTTTATACATTCTCTTTAATTCTACATGACTAATATATTGTTGCCATTAAATTTATTTTTCATTTCTATTTTCAGGACCATTTTAAATTTCCCTATCAAATGGTTTAATTTTAATGAAATTCTAAGAAATAATCACATATATACACCAATAACACAGAAGGTTATATACGGTAGTATAATACAGGTATATATAATTATACTGTACATGCTGTCTAAAATTCATAGCTTTACATTACATATTAATGTACCCGATATGATGCAACCAGTTTATACTACAAACTACCATCCACCATAATGCTTTAAACACAAAGTGACCAATCCTTCACCAAATAAATATAACCATCAGACACGGGCAGCCCATAAAAAAAAAGAGAAACACGCGCTGTACACAAACATCGACCGCATACCGTGTGACAATGATAGTAATATTATACCCGTGTGATAACTCGCACAGATCTGCGCAGTTACATATTTCCGGAATTATGCAAGCGCGAAGAACCCTGAGTGAGTTACGACAGGTGGGGAAACATAATTACTGTACACTATACTAAACTAGCGGGAGGACTGCACCTAAGTCCGAATATTAGCTAAAACAAACATGACGTACATTCGGGGTTCTTCTCATCCACAGCTTGCAAACTCTCCAGGTGACTTCTCGAAGAAAAATAAATAGAACACAAAAACGGTATAAAACTGATACCGATAGAGAAAATGTAAGGGGGCTGCTAATCTAAGTGACGTAAACACACCACCACCAAGTGAGCTGTTGAATGTGTGAATCTTTACGAGTACAATACAGTTTATCAATACATACAAAGTCTAAATTCGGTCTGGGGTGAAGTTTCATGGAGCAACTCATCCTGGACAACTACCGGAGTCCTGGACCTAGGAACACGGATGTAAGCAAACGTAGAAACGTGATCGCGAGGAATGCATTTTATAATTTTTTTTGTATCAGTTTACCATTTTTTTTTCTCTCAAGTCATCAACGTGCTGTTCTGAATTTTAATGGTCGTAGCTAAGTGAAAATAGGAATGACCCGGTGTGTGGTTGACTACTGGGGGCTGATTATAAGTGAAGCATTTTATTCACAAAGTCCATTAAATATATTAATGAGACTCGGTAGACTATCATGTTCTGAACGAAACTACGGTGGGAGTGACCGCTTCCCTCTGCAATGTCTCGCGTGACCTAGTCAACTGAACCTCCCACGTAAGTGAACAATGCAACGAAGAAACAAATAATATTCTGAATAAATTTGTTTGGGTTGGCTACGAAAGATGGCCCCCACTTGATAATAAAATAAGATAAATATTACTAGCTAGGTCGGAAATTTAGGCAATAAGACCCCCTCACCCCACAAAATCCGATCTTTAAATAGGTTACAGCCCTATAATTAAAGTTGGGGTATTCCGTTCATCATCTTTATCCCCAAGGCCTTCCCTGATTACTCACTAGCAAGCCTATCTGTTGTTAATCATAATCTCGACCCAATTAAAGGATAAGATCTAAAGACGAATTAATATTGGTCTGTTTGGTAACTGCCCGACTACCACATCATTCGTTCTTGTCACAGTTACCTTATTTTGAGCACACAATTCTTATTCGCGTAATAGCATTATCCAAGGATGAAACAGCACCTGTGTTTTGCATATCTACAACTGGCAAGAACAAGTATACAGTATTGGCAAAAAGGTGCGAAAAACCATTCTCTTCAAAAGGAATTTCTGGTAACTATAATGTTGATGGTAGTTACATGTTACCAGCGACTCACCAACCAGTCCGTGTTATCTCCTCACTTCAATTTGGTTTATCCTGTCACTACCGGAATCTTAGAACCTCTCCTGATTACAAGTGAACATGATGAATACATCTCTGTATATCCACTGCAGTGATGTGACTACCAATTGAGGGCAAATTCGAGAATGAAAATTAACTTTAGTTATCCTAAGTTACAGTGACTTACGTGTTCCGTTGCTAGATGTTGGAATCCCCGGCTTAGAGTTAACCTTACCTTGGTTTCACTATGGTGATTTGACTTCTAGGTATTTAAAGTATGCAGCAGACACACTCCAGGTTCTAGTAACGCCCTTCGTCAAGAGTTTCACCTTGTTATCCTAACACTTCCTCCAGTCACAAACATTCACGTTTCCCCATTCAGTGATTCAACACCAAAGTCGTAACTTTCTACATCTGCTTTGATGTATTACAACAGTTTGGCTTTATGTGATAAAGTGTATGGTTTCAAAAAATGTGTCCCGTTATATATATACAAACGCACAATTTTCATTGGAAGTTGGCCCACTAAATTCAAGTGATGACTTTACTGAGGGAGGAGAGTGTGTGTATCCCACTCACCCTACACCATGGTAAACACTGACTCCCTTCACTCTCCACCTAACACATACTAACACTATTACCCACAAACTCACTAATATTAGAAAATATATAAACAAATGTTGTCTTTGTGATTAAATCTAAATATTTTGTATAGTATTCTATTTATATATAATGCCAAGTTTAGTTATAATCAATTAGTCTACAGTTAAGGGTTTCATTTGACTCAATACTAAAGTTCACCGAGGAAGAGTAAAAACTTTAACTATAGGTTAGGGCTATATCGAGGTATCCTTTATAATATTTGATTTATAAAACAAATTAATGTTTATAATATTATTATAAATAAAATATAATTTTATTAAAGCTCATATTTGGTGTTTTATTATTTCCTTATATCGAGATGTTATTGGAACTATCAGCTGTCAACAAGGACTGTTGTTCTCGAATTTAGAATCAAAGAATTGCTAATTTCTTTGATGTAGCCTTATGAAATGGTGTCCTCTATATTATTATATTAATTGAAACACTGATGAGGATGTCCCTAGGTGTAAGTTATATGATGACACGAAGCCATGAAGCGTAACCGGGGGGTCATAATCGGGCAGCATGAAGCAGCGACGGCGATCCTCGGGTGCACTGGAGCAGAACTCTTGGTGTGGCTTACACTCCTTCCTCTCCAAGACGTAGTCACATTTATACCTACCACTACAAACTCCAAGGTACGGACGATTTACTGACAATCGGTTTTCAGCTGTTGCCTAAACGTGTGGGTGGGGAAAAGGTTTAACTTTGGTGGGGTGGGCAGGGTGAGGCGGCAGGGGAAGGAGGAATATTTAGTATTATCGTGGTCAGTCTGTTCTAGAATTTACGTGTAGGCAGTGAGCATGTCCAGCGTGTCCATCTTGAAGGTCTGCTGACTCCCAGGCTGTTAGTCCTGTGTCTTGTCTCACTCACAGTGTTCTTTAAACATTATTTCATCAGACTTACAACACTAGTTATTACCAAAGTTGTGATTTTACTCTATAATGTGATCTACTTGGTTTTAGTTCTCTGTATCTTCAAGTGGTCATTAACAATTGTATAGACATCTTGTAGGGATTAGGTGTACTCAGGAAGTCATAGTTGGGTGCACTTAGTCAAGGCTATTGCCGGCAGTTTTCTTCCCCCTGTTAACAACCACTTCAGGTATAGTGTGTCTGGCTGTACAAACTCTCTATTTCTTTGGCCAGAAATGACTTTGAAGTAAGACATACCTGTATAGTATACTGTATGTTGTAATGGTACATAATATTGTAAAACTGAAAGTGAATCTTAAAAACAAAAGTAAAAATTGGAGAATATCACTAAGATTATTGCTTTACTTAAATGTCTTATAGTTTAGTGGGTAAATTATGTTACATGATATTGAAGTCGTGGTATTCTATTTTTATTTTGTTTTTCATAATTATAGTAAAGTTTAAAAATGAAAGCCATTAAAAAAATGAATGTCACTTATGTTTTGCAATTTAAACATCTTACTGTAAGTTTTAAGTTACTTTTAAGCTAAAAAAGGATAGGATGGATGTATGGTAGTTCACAAGTTGTATTTTTTATAAATGTGCCAACAGTCTAGTTATAATTCTAATACCATTATAGAAACTGTCATAAGAGTATCAATATTATTTGAAATTGGTGATTATTTCACATTTTAATATCAGTTGAACATTTCCAGTGCTGCAGGAGTGACTTCTTGTAGTGTAATAAATTAATTTTTGTCTTGAAAGTTTGATCTGCATTTGTAATAAATTATAAAAGTCAGGTGTTAAGTATAGCTATGATATACCAATTGGTTTCTTGACCAGGTCTGACCAAACCGTTCATGAATGTTAACAAACTAGCCAAACCTAACTGAAAGTTCTAGGTTTGGTTAGTTGTCATCACATCTGGCCTTTGTAAGTAAATTCTTAGCCATAGGTATGTTCTGTACCCTATGTTTCCTTATTGATAAATAGAAGATTACGGAAGCTCAAATATAATTACAACAGTACTGTAGGATTTTTACAAAGGGCTGGTGGTAAGGTTAGAACCCTGTACCAAGTCAGAGATTGAGAGACTCCATGGATCAAAATGAATTTGGCCGAGTCCATTAATCAGTGTTTTCCAACTTAATTTATCACAGGTACTTCAGCACCCATACAAGCATTTCAAGTTGGGAGAGTTAACCAAGAGGAATTATTGACTCCCGTGTGCCATTAGCCGGCTCTTGACGTTGACTTTTAAACTGAAAAACCAAACCAAACAAGGAATGAATTGATGCATAGAGCTCTGGGTTGCCTTTTGTGGTTCATCATCTTTAATTCTGACACTGACATAAGGTGTGCGATCGACTATGTTAACCTTCCTTCCTGGTTCACTTTCTAGTTCATCTTCTTTAATTTTTACTTAAAGGTGAACTGTTTCTGGATTCTGTTATATTGTATTCATTACATATTATATACTCAATTGCCTTGTACTTTTTTCTGAATTTAAATTATAGTGTATCAAGTTGAACATGTAATATACATTTCTAGGCCAGACCATCTTGTATATTTGTTTGTTCTGTCTCCTTGCATATATGGGCCATTGTTAAGCTTCTGAAACTATGGTGTGGAGTTATACAAACAAACCCAAGCTTTTGATTCAGATTCAACTGTGATTCATCTGCCTAAAGTGTAGGAAATGATATAATGTATGTACAGTACTACTATACTATACATATTAAAGTATATACATTATATTTTGATATCACAAACTTATAGCTTATTTCTAAATCATTTCTCACTACTACTGATATAACTTAAGTAGCTGATGTATGGCCTAGGATCTCTTTAGGATTCTCAAGTTAAAAAATAATTGGAATTGTTTACATTGTGTGTCCGTTGCATCAAAATCAGTGTGGAGAAGAAACAGAGTAAAGGTAGATTCCTAGTATCAATTTTTGCTCATAAGATGATTCAAAACTGTTTTACGGAGGTTGTCATTCAATCTTTTCAGGTGTTACTTGAAGAAACTTGCAATTTATCTTGAGGCAATAAAATGGTCTGGTATTAGCATAGGAATCCTGTGCCATAACCAACATGTATTTGTGTAACTCATAAAAGCTGAATACAATTAATCATGTTAATAGTTTTGATTTATTAATGTCTTTTTCATCACCAGTTGATTTTTGAAATTTATTTATAGAGTTAATTTTGGACAGGTATTTCAAGATGAGTTCCGACACTTTAACCCTGCCAACAGACATCGACGTTCATGAGAGTATCACTAATATTGCCATCTGGCTTGAAACTCACAGTCATGCTGGACCTCAGTAAGTATGCTACCTATTTATATTTACCATGTTTCCAGTAATGTACAGTACAGTATCTCCGCTCTAAAGAATCAATCTAACAGCTTCGTCCTCATCTAAGCTGTTGAAAATGAGGTTAAAATAATCTATGCTGCTTTATTTACTGTTTTGGTCTGTGCTCGTGTTAAATGTGTTTGATTGTTAGGCTCATTATTTAGGATTTTCTCACGTGTGTACAGACAAACTCCGGAAGAGATCACAGCAGAAGATTTAGCTGTAGCTGTGCCGGGTGAGTGTCTCTTCCCCGAGCTCTGTGCTGAAAATGAAGAAGCATCCCATGAAGAAGAGAAAGGCGTCCTTGTTTACACAGACAGTAATGAAGGTAGGTACAGGTTGTGGTTGATTCTTGCAAAATATAACCTCCCTCTCCCTCTGTCATCTCTCTCATGTCATCTTGGTAGATCCATTGCAGAAAGACTTGCCATTTGTGGTTACAGGCACACACACACACTCACCAGTGTAAATACATTATATACAGAATAGTTTTGGGACATAGGGGTTTCCTACCAAATCTTGCCTTTATTTCAGTAATTCTTAATATGGATTGTCACTCATTTTCTGTCAAATTATTCCTGTTTCTATTTGTTGAAAATTGAAATAAAATGCCAGAATTAATTTAAGTTCTGTTAGACATTTCCATACATTTAATGTTTTCACATTTTACTTATGATTTAAGTTATGGAATACAGTGCAGTACTGTATGAAGCACATCAAGCTTATTTTGTGTGCTCTGTGCATTGTAGATGTTCGTTAAAAAGTGTAATGGTTTTCTTTACAGACAAATACATCTGGTTGAAGGGAGATTGGCATCCCTTGGAAGGTATTGAGCATTACCTCACCAAACAATGGATGGGCCCAAGTGAGTAAACAGTTATTATCACCGTTATATTTATGACCAAGTTTCAGAGCTTTTTTATGTTGATATTTAAGAGGAGGATTGCATGATATTAAAGATATCTTCATTTGAATTAATTTAAGTCTTGGACTGTAAAACTCAAGAAAAACTAAATAGAACCCTGGGTATTGAGTGTTAGTGGCAAAGTGCCTGTTATGTCAGACTTCGTGCCTGGGTGAGCGGCTGCTGGTGCGTGCTGACACAGCTGGACTATGCTGCTCGGGAGGCTGAGGCTGAAGTGCCCTATGGCTGCTGTCCCCTGACTGACCCCACCTACCTCCTCTGGCATCTGCACCGCCCAGCTGGCATGTGCTCACTCAAACGCAAGGGTCAGTGCTATGCTTACATCTTATTCCTCTCTCTATTCTGCAGTTTCAAGATTATTGTCATTGAGATCTGTGATCTGCATGGACTGTTCTTGCATAGTCTCTCATGGTTATGTTTATGAAAACTTTCTGTATCGTACATTTGTTTGTGTTCGTGCACTTGTGTGTTTTTATATACGTACGTATACTGTAAAAGCCCCATAATTGAAATAGTTGGGGCTCTAGCCCTTACAAATTATGAGACATAACCGGGGGGGGGTGGAACTTTTACGTTATCTGCCCCAATCATAATTTAAACATTTTTAAGTACGTATTAATACTGGATTTAGGTGTTTAGTTCAGGGTTATCAGACATAATGACTCAAACATTGGGCAATGATGGAAAAACAAGTGGGAAAAAGCTTGCGTGGAGCAGTCGATGTACACTCCACGGCTGACCAACAAGTGTGACGTTTATAAGTGATATCTTCGTTAGCCATAACAATTGGTGCACAGCACTTCCGGGAATGAGATGACTCTCTCAAAGCCGGAAAAAATCCACATAATTTTCCGGGTAACGGTAAAATGTTCTCAGAAGTTCCAGAAATTGCATATTTCATCATCTCTCGAACCCGCAAAGGTATCCCCATCTGGGAATTTTCCGGATACCGGAAAATTTTTCTTGAAATTTCAGGAAAATGCGCCCGATTTTCATCTCTCAAACCCGGGAAAAAACTCCCCCATCCCCAGAATTTTCCAGAAAATGTGCCTCTCGGAAAATCGTTCCCAAAGCCAATTTTTTGTTTAAATTTTTACTTTGAGAATGATTTTCCAAGAAAATTAAAATTCCAGCTATTGGAGAGTTCCGGTTAAGAGGGATTCCGGCTAACGGAGATATTACTTTAGTATGTGTTTATACTGAGGTGGACGATTGGCAGTTGCATCCCATAGTGATATGTGTTATGTACAGCATATTAAAAAATATCTCTCATATTATGAGTGATTTTGAATTATGTTTTGTTTTTTTACTATAATCCAAATTGATTGGGAGTAACGGTGTTATAGATTACAGCACAGGATCATATTTCTCAATCGTCAAGACAGAAAGATTCTGTAGCATACTGTGTTAACGGAGGTCCTGAGGATAAATGATTAAATTACAGTAATTAAGAAAATAATGTAGAATATACATTTATGTTGATAAATACAGTATGTATAAACAAATACAGCTCGCCCGACTTACGACCACCCGGACATTCGACCGCCTCAGTCGTACCAAAATTTTGTCAAATTACGTATTTTCGAGTCCCAACGTCAGTGATTGTGCTGTGTACTGGCAAAATTTTCGTTTGTAATTCACTTTAAAATGGCTGGCAAGCTTAAAAGTGAGAGTTTTGTGGTGCTGAGAAGAAAAAAAGACACCCATTTTGGATTTTCTATGTATTATTTAAGCATTTTCGACTTATGACCATTTCGACTTACTACCTGGATTTGGGGAGCAGCTACAGTACATATTACAATAATGTAATGTACTGTACTGATATATAGATACAGAAACAACACTCTCCCTCAGTCCAGTGTCTGTCCATTCCTCTTGAGATCCAGTAGGTCAAGGTTATGTAGGTTTATAAATAGTTTAGTGACTTCCGTATGTACTGTACAACTTAACACCAAGTCTTGTTTGACCCTTAATATAAAACTTAAAATTGTTCTAAATGTTTGAGTGGTTCCTTGTTGGGATCCTGCAACAGTAGGACCATTAATGACCACCGGCTGTTATCAAGACCAGACGTGGATGAGGTACGGTAGACGGAGTCGAAGACACTTTTTTCTGGACTAAGTCCCTAATGTCTGCCTGCTTCATCACCCCTGTCTAGCCATGATGGATACATGTAGTTGCATGGATGAATATGCTCACAATATTTGAAGAGAAATAGAACAAGCACTGAGGTACTAGGTTTAGGTAATGGTAGATGTCATCTGACTTAAATATGCTCACTGGCTAGCTGCTAAAACACTTGGATGGATGGTCAAGTCTTTCATATTGTTGGGGTATGGATTATTGAGGCCCTATACATGTACAGTATGTTATTTTTGTAGACCTATTTATTAATTACTGTAACAGAATTGAATTAACCTTAAGCATCTCACTAATATACTATTATTCCAGAATAGAATATTTTGGAGTCATCCAGTTGACTTTCACTAAACAGGTACTAGTATATGGGGTGGTGAGGATGTATATGCCTGTGATACCCTGGACACCATGTATGTGCCGTGTGGCTCGACGGCAGGGACATTCTCTGGCTCTGTTAAGAACTCTGGCATCAGAGGTTCCTCCAGGTGACCATCTTGGCTTGTCTCATCCAGTGTCTCTCAGCATGTGCAAAGGTAAGCAGGTACAACTGGTAATCAACTTTACATTAAGAAATGCTAGGGTGATTGCTTCACTGGTACCATGATTACTGCACTACCTTCCTTTCCCCTACCTTGGCTGTCCAGAAAACATAAGCCATTCATTAAATTTTCTAGAACATACAGGTTTCTGCTCATACTTCTAACATCTAAGTGTCTCTGACAATAGACACTTAAGTCACTCGTGTAAGAGTAAAAATTAAAATGTTTACAGTATGGAGATGGGAACCTGCAGTCTTTTCCCACTGAATGAGGGGAATATAGAAAACCATTAAAACATTTTAATCTTACCATAAACTCCTGATTTACACCATCAAAGTTCAGGGAACACAGGAATATACAAAGCAGCACTACAACAATCCCCTGTGGGAGCCTCAAGAGTGGACACATGGCTTGTGGAAGCTGCCTCATCACCACCAACAGATTCCTCATCTTTGTAGCTCTAATTGCCCTAACTTTCACTAGTCACTATGCCACACAAGTGGATGTGGTACTGTATGTCTTGACTTGGCCATGGTCCATCCAAGGGAAATTTAAATTGGGCCCCTGTTGCAAAATATGTATGGCATACTTTTATAATTAAAAGAAATATTGAATGAAGTAGCCACAGTTATACGTAGTGTGATTTATGGTACCGCACGTTGACCCATCCAGAGTCTTGCCGCACAAATGATAAAATTTCATGTTAAAGATAAGGTTGATAACTAAGGGTACATAGGCTGTGCTTCAACCAGCCTAATGTCACATAACATTGTGGATTTATTTGTATGTATACAAAACTGATACACACCTAGTAAATAATTTAATAAATGTACTTTATAATATTAAATAAATGAAAATGATGTAGATTTCACACAACTCAGGTCACGGTCAGTCATAGTCGAACACTTGTGATTATAACTCGCATGATCTGGGGTCCTGAAACAGTTTTATCTTATTCTCGCAGCCAGCCCCTCTCCCCCACACCCACACACAAAAAGTTTTCATATGAAAAAACACACCGATAAAAATTACCTGGAAAATTTAATTCTGTACAAAGGGAAGGTGTTTGTATAATCTCCATCTTATGGCTGATCATCAACTGACCACCCACCACCATGATAAAGCCCATCTTACCCAGCTCATCCTTACAGTACACCCATTATTACCACTCAATGATACTGTATTAAAACAATAAGAATTTAATAATTGTAAGAATGCATAAAAGAATTATATAAGTTGTGGTAATGAATGATTCATTGAGAAGCTTGTTCATCATATTCTGTTTCTTAAGGCTGATGGTCAACTGCCCCTTAACTGCTCATGTTCCTTAATAATGTCTCGTTTTACGTCTAAAATTACACACTTTCAGTTTTTCTTGGTGAAACACCGGGAGGTAATTTTTGTACTTAAGCACAATTTGGGGCAAAATCTAAAAGAAATAATTGTATATATATGAAAACAAAATTATCTTGCTCCAACTGTCTGCATCTGCAAGGTTCTAATTGAACTCGCGACTTCAAGTTTTATCTTACGTATTTTAAAATATGAAAAACCTTTATACAATACTGTACTTTTTAGGCAACCTTCTATTTTTCACTAACCAACCATAATAATTGAAGACAATTTTATTCATAAAAATCAAGACTCCTTTTGCTTTTTAAGTTGTACACTGGAAGTCAGTGGTTCCCAGCTGTGGGTAATTATATTTTTGGAGTAATTTTGTATTTTGGAAGGGGCAATGGACATTGGTGATCCATGATTTCATAGGTGTGTGAAGAAAGGTATACGTATATCCAGGATTCAGGGCGTGTGCGATCGATTTATTTTTGTGGCCGTAAGAGAAAATATACATTAAAATCCAGTACTGCATTATTCTTCTAAATTTGAAGTTGCCACCAAGTACTGATACCAGCTGCCATCTGTGAGCAAAACCAGTAAACATGCAAATATTTGGTAGCCATCCAGTAATAACAAATATTTTAGGTAATCATCATATTTTCTCTTGTTTTCCCACCATACATTTGTGAATACCATAACTGTAAGATAGACGATACGTATATATGAACTCTAATCAGAATCCTTACTTCAACAAAACAATCATATAATTTATAGATTATTATCAATGAGATCTACTGTAAGTTGACTTTAGATAAGTTGCAATTGGACTTTTGGATGATGAATTAATTATATTATTGGATAATAGAAGAAAGGTGAGAGTCCATAGTTTTTTTTAATACACTACTGTATTAGGTGGTTTGGGGGATTACAGTTTTGGATAAATGAGATCTACTGTGCTCTGTGTAAATTACTACAAGAAATATAGCCCCTTCCAAAAATGAGAAACTGCAATACAGTATTGGCCAGAAAATCTGTTAAGCTTGTGTATATGAACAACTTATGTTGCATTGACAGTGTATTATGATGTCTTGTGTGTACGGTATTACACTCGACTATTGACACTGCAATTTCAAACCAAAATAAGAATCCTTCCTACCTTAATGCATCTACTTCAAAGACTAAGTAAAAGTGATCTGCCTCCACCATTGATGAGAAACTTTGAATTAAAAAAGGGGAACTCACATGGAACCAGGAGTTTGAGTGACACAATGAGTATTACAAGGTTAGTTCACCTGAAAGATGTCTAGTGTATTTTTTTTTTTCCCCTTGCAGTTTTACTGAAGTTTATTCAAGTTTATCTGAAGCTACGAGATGCCCTTTGGACATTGGATGAGGATGGTGAAGTTTCTGGGACTGTAACCCTAATGCTTGGTTCTCTGATGATGCGTGGAGCCCTTCATGGAGCTGGCACCCCTAATTCCTCACAATCTCACCAGCCCATGGAAGAAGCACAACAACCTATGGAACAGACAGATCAGCCCATGGAACAAACAAGTCTGCAGCAGGACACAAAAGCAAGGGTCTCAACAACAGCAGGAGTCAGAACCTTGTGATACATCTTAAGGACAAAGGCCAGAGGAGCTGTAACAGGCACTCAATCTATTTATTAAACTTTATACTGTATGTTGTTTTTTAAAACTTCATTTAGAAATTTTTATAAATAAGTTATATAAATTATAATTGTATTCATTTGAATTTTAAAATTATTTATATGAACAAAAAATATAAATTTGTATGCATTTTCATTATAAATGGAACAGGAGTCAATTCCTGAAGCTACTGCAGCTCAGAGAGAGAGAGAGAGAGAGAGAGGCGTGTGTGTGGTTGACGTGAAAAATGGGAAAGTTATTCTTTTGAAATCTGAGAATAAAAATAAAAAACAGATTTCTTGACAAATTAAATCCTGTGAAATCAGGGAAAGCATGAAATACTGTACCATATCTGTAAGGTTAGTTGTAGTTCAAAGATCAGATCATATACTGTACTATACTGTATTGTTTTTTGTTTTTTGCATATGTCCAGGTATTTCAGCATCAATTTATATGTCCCATTCAGGAGAAAAATGAAGCAGTTCATTCTTCCACTATTGTGCATTAATGAGTTGCACTTGTGAAATGTACCAAGTTAAACAATGGAACTGAAACTGTTCTGGCTTTTAAAGTGTTGATGAATGTTGTGCATGCTTACGTGTAAGACCAGGTATCAGACAAAGACCTTTAGAAGAGTATGCTTACCACTTTGTGGTATTGTCTATCTGGGTGGATCCAGGAGTTCACTGGTGCAGATAACCCCCTCTCCCTGGCTTACTTAGAAATTACATTTTGGTACCAGTTTAAATTGCTTTTCTGCAGCATGAAGACTTACAGCAGCACTACTATATATAATTAACTGGGAGCATAATTATATCCATTTATAAAACCGATTTTACTGTCTACCTTCATAAATTATAATTTACTGTATGGTACTGTACTGTACCTGGTGCCTTCCACCCCAAAATGATCCTGGATCTGCTCATTTACTATCAGTTGTATGAATCTTGACAAAAATGATATTTATGAAGCAATATCTATGTCAGATACTGAAAAAGATACCAACTGTAATTCACCACATTGAACGAATGCATAAGATACTCCATTACGATGGAGTAACTTGGATGCCGAGTTAAAGTTTTAATGTTATGTAGCTGGTTAGATATTTTATCTCTCCACCAAACCATATTGTAAAAGTCGGTTATAGAGATAAGAACAAAATATTTAGGTAGATTGGCTGGCCTCATTCATTCACCCAAAAATGTCTACCATGGGAGGATAGGAGTAAGTCTACCCATTCCTCCACTTGGTTGGCCACTCACTCTCCACCAGGGCTTGGTGGTCTGCCACTTTTCTCTACATTTATCTTTTAGAGTGTTTATTATTTTCCCCATTTTTGTGTTGTTTTCTTTTCTAATATACTTTTAACTACTTCATCTTATTTCCTGGATGTTAATATTTAGTAAAGCAACTCCCACTTATGCCACACATTGTTATTTTGAAGTGTCAGCAGTGGAGACTGCTTCACACAGTGTAACAGACAGGCCATCATGTAGAATTCTTAAGTAATTATTCCAAGTGTTGTTGCAGTCTTTAGTATTTAAAAAAGAAACGGTAAGATTTATTCACTATCCACGCTTTGAATGTAGGATGAATCTGAGATGATCATTGTCAAAAAATTAGATTGACAAGAAAATGAGTATGTTAACTTTACAATGAAATTTAAGTCTGTCTCAACTAATATTAAACATTGTGCATGTATTCACCAACTGGGTCAAAATAGAAAAAAGAAGGAATTGGAAAATTAGAAATATTTAAAAAGGTGAGACTAGGGAATTCCACCATATTTCAAGTGTGTTACTGAAGAAAATTTTGTGTAACTACATAAAGTAAAAATGGTAAAATATTTGGAATTAAACCTGTTCAGGGTATCATAGTAGTTTATGTGACTCTTGTAAAATTTACAAAAAAAAAAATCTAATTTGATGACATTGGATTGAGGCAGTAAATACTAATAGTCTTGACATGGAGTGTTTGTTGGACAGGAAATATTAAGAACTGGAGAGAAACCTGAGGTACTGAATAGACTGTGGGTGAATACCTCAGTTTAGAGAGTCCTCAAGGCTGTCTCAGACCAAAAGCTATATTAGCTGTGCTATGTCTTGGAATTGCTGCAGTGGTTTTAAATTAGGCAACTCACACTGGTGCTTGGCATATGTAGCATCACTGCCAGTGTGAGTTACCTAATTTAAAACCACCTCAACAAAGACATGTAGCTTATATGATTATAAGGCTGCTCTTGGTGTGAAACAGCCATCAGTTATGTGTGTGTGTTAAGGATATGTATAGTCATGAGAGATTATATATTGAATTTGCTTCAGGAATGTATATGTACTTTGTAACAGCTCTGGCATCATTGTGATTAAGAAAGTTATCTAGTCTGAGACAGGATGGCAGAGCAACAGGTTCACACATACAAATGGTACCAAGTGCATCTGTTACACATAGGAAGAATCCCAATGCTAATATTACATTTATTTGCTTAGGAGTACAGTTGGCCATAAAGGATTAGTCAACCACAACTGCTTGGAGGTGTTTTGTGTTAAGTTGCAATTGCAAATCTTTAGATAAAAGAAATGCAGCAAGGAGGTAATTAATGATGGTTGTGACTACTTTTAAGGTTTCTAAATTACCCTAAAAGATATTGTATACCTTATTGTGAAGAGACTGTAGGTGCTAATGAGGCCTTTGACTGGGTGCTTAAATCTTACGGTTTTAATCCATATTGTTTCATTGATTTAAAGTTCTCTTGCTTATTTCTTATGTTGCTCTTATGTTCTAGTTTAGGCTATTATTACAAGGTTTGTCTGCTGTATTAATATTACCTTTAGTTTTTAAGTTAAGGAAATATTTCACCTTTAAAATATTGTTGTTTGGGATTAAGTTCCACTTTTCTACCTTTATTTTGAAGGTACAACTTATGTAACATATTTATAGCATGAAAATTAAATAGTTCAAGTTTCCATACTCATTCCTTTTTCCCTTTAGTGATTCTATTCACTAATTTTGTCTTAGACAAGTCCACTTGGTTATTTGTGAAATACCTGTATTCTTACACCCAGTACAGAACAGCAGTGAGGGGCAATAGGTGGCCCTCCATCAACTCAGTGAGTCACAAGATTGACATGTGCATTAACCATGACCCACAAATAAATAACCATAAATACTGTACATTTACACAAGCTGAATGTTTCATGAGTTATAGAAAAATTTTATTAATAGAAGTGTAAGAAATTTTAAATAATAAGAGCAAAAGAAACAAGTAAAGTTACTTTCAATTCACCGCCTTCCATATTATAACACCTGAAGATGAGTTGGGCAGGAGGGGGCGGTGTTCAACATGTACTGTAGTATAGTATTTACGATTACCTTACAATGTATCATAAGTAAATACAACCATCAGCAATAGAACACTTGAGTTGTTATGAAGTGTTGCCATATAACAAAATAAAATACGCCCACTTTATTTGTGAATCTAAAAAATTTATGGGATTCAGTTAAATCATTTAAACTTTTCAGTGATGTATTAATATTAAATGATGATGTTATAAATCCCACCAAATTACAAAAGTACTTTATAATTGCCCAAAATTTGATAGTGGTCAAATCAGTGCACTTCTTGAAGTCTGATTATTTCATGCATGTTAACGATGATCAAACATTATGTCTCATGGGCTACACTCAGAAGCCTGATGGGCCACAGGTTGCCCAATACTGTTCTATTCTACAGTACAGTATTGTGTCCCATTTTACTACCTTTATACTACAATAATTTTTTTTCCATTTTTAGTAATACATTATTTTGAAATACTGTGCAAGGTAATTTTACTTCATCCCGCTTCATGCAAGCAGTAAGTACTGTGTAAGTACAGGTAAACCTTCATTTATGATGGGGTTACATCCCTAGAAACCCCATCACAAATAAAAATATCGTAAATCGAGCTCATTATAACATGGGGTTCAATGGGATACTTTCCCAGCCAGTCTGACACATACCGGTACACGAATCACCGAAAAAAATTTCTACACAAATAAAGAAATAAAAAATAAACACTCACCACATCATTAAGAATAAGCCTGGTCACTTCACAATGTTAAGCTTCACCTCCAGAGAATCACGGTTTTCCTGGGCATCTTGGCCTTTCCATTTGCAGGAGCCTCAGCAACATGTTTGCTAGACATTTTCAAAGTTACACTGCTCACTTCAGTCACAAAAACAGGGCAAAAACAGTTCAGAATCACAAAAAATGAGAAGTACTGCACAATCTGAATGTTAGTGATGTCCTCTCACTGTAAGGAAAAATAATAATTAAAACCACAAAATACTGTACAAAAAAATCACTTCACAATCACAGTCACCAAAAGTAAAAAAATCAAGTTACAATCTGGACTCATAATCGTTGAGTCACATGATCGTGGGCAGATGCATCACCATGGAACAAAACCGGGACTGTAGTGCACTGGGTGTCTGCGAGGAGACGGCCTTACGGGTAAATGATGCTGCGGCTGACAAGTGCAGCGAGAGATGCATTCCATATTCCGTGTGTCAGCAAGGTTGGCCATCGTAAATGCGATTTTTTTTTTATTGTATATGGGGAGGCTATCTTAAAACATCACCATCGTTAAAGCGAAATATCGGAAATAGAGAGATCATAAATCGATGTTTACCTGTAGTATTATGAATATTGAAAAGAAAATAGGTTTGGATTTTTGTAGTTAATGGATCAGTTCATTCACTCTGGCGGTAAAACAAATAAGCTGTCAATTTAAGTTTCAGAGGACGGTACAGTAGTCTCATAGAATAAAAAAGAATCCAACACTGAAATAATTGATCAAGAGTCTGCCTTTGAGTGTACCCTACAACTGAGGCCAGGACAGAAAGGGTTAAGGTAAGACATTAAGACAGTTTATAGAGAATTTTATTCATAATGGAATAATAACATATAAATTGAACTTTTGTGCACACATAATTTCACATAAATAAAACTGAAGCCATGTATTAGTGCAACAAATGATCTTAAGGAAATCTTGATGAAGACAATGAAATAAACCAATATACTTCCAGACTCACCATTCTGGGAGGTGTGTGCTACTTAACCTTCTTCAGGAGTTCTGATAAAAAGTACTGAAGTGGCTTTATGCAGCTTTAACATTAATTAGCGACAGTGAAAAAAGTCAATATTTAATGGGACAGGTTGGCAACCCCTTAACCGGAAACCTCTGAAAACCTAAAGTTTTTTGTGGAACAAAACTTTTTTTTTTTTAAAAACAGAGATTAGCCCACCCGGGCACAGGTCACTGACCCACATTGGGGCCTGGGGGTCTAAAATGTAATAATAATTATAATAATAATAATTATTCACAGTAAATAAAATTTATAATTAAAAATACACAAAAATTAAATAATAATAATAATAATAATAATAATAATAAAATAATAATAATAAAATTAATAATAATAACAATAATCTTAATAATAAAATAATAATAATAATAAAGAAATACAAGAATGAAAAAAAAGATCAAAAGTGAGAAACAGCCTAGACCTATGAATTATTATTATTACTATTATTATAATTATTATTATATCTAATATGGTTCAGTGAGCTGTGCCCGGGTGGGCTGTTCCATTAAAAACCTAACCATTCTTAAATCCAAAAAAATTCCAAAATCCGAAATGCATCTGACCCCATGGATTTTTGATAAGGGATTGTCAACCTGTAATATGATAAGGTACAGTACTATTACTATTTGGAGCGACTTCATATTACAGTACTGAGTTAAATTCTTTTATATTGTACAGTACTTAAGAGCAGCCAATGGGTGATGCTACATTGCATGAAACAACACGGATAAGCCAGATATTGGTAGACATCTTGGGGCCTTGTTGTGGAGGGTGAACACCATAGCAGAATACATCTGGTATAGCAGTAAGAGCGAGTGAACAGGACGTGTTGGAGTTAAATACTGTATTATTTACCACTGCTTCTGATCATGAGCAATAATTTAATTGATACATAAAAAGCACTTAGGCACTTATGTTACTCTTTTTCCGACCTCTGTGTTTTTAATACTCTTGCAAGCCCTTTTCCAGTAAGAGACAGTGTTGCAATACTCCAAATCAATTTCTTTGAAATCCTACTCAGCTGAAAACTTCAGAACCTGTATGTAAACAGAACCAGCTCTTCCTCCCTTATGAACTCCATGTAAGGTAAATTCTTCCCAGATTCTTTACATTTTATGGCCTTAGAGATTTGTGACTTTCTGCCATATTGTCAAGTTGGCCAGAGTCTCAAACTACACTACAATATGCTGAGCATATAAGAAAGGCTTCATTAGTGTGACTGCAGCGAATGAGACCCAATCATGGCAGGCCTAAAGGCTGACATTAGCTTGCAGTAAGGGCTCTTGAACAACATTACAGGAGGAATTGGTCATCATTAGCAAAGCCAGACTCAAAATATAATGTCCTTTAACCTGCCAAAAAGGAATTTTCTGTCAAGACACAACATTCACAGGTAACATGGTGTTCAGTGCATCTTTAAATTATGCCTCACTTTCTATTGTAAACATGAAATCCATACAGGAGTCTTGGTTGAAGACGGTTTCAGTTTTGCAAAAGAAATAATCTTGTGGGTCAGCCATCATGGAATCAGACTGACAGATTACAAGTTAACTTTGAGTCTTTAAATTTTCATCCACTAGAAACATTAGGTTTCAGGTGACTGGCAGTTTGCTGTGCATTGCTGTTGGAAACTACAATGTCATACAAACCTTCATAAATGGAAGCAAACTGCGTGTAGTTTGTCAGTTGAAGAATGCTTGTGACTGTTTCTTCTTCCGCTTGAGCTTGCTAGTCATTTTCTCATCCTCATAAATGCTGGATTGTTAAGGATATCAAGGATCCTTCAGAGGCAAGTTAACTCTGAAAGATGAGCCTTCATCAGGGTCGATGATCCATGAGAGGTACTGTGACACATCCATTGTGTGTCCTGGTGCACTCTGCTCAGGTTGAAGGTGAATTCTTTACACAGTACTCTACTTTGATGGTATGATCTACACACAATAATAGAGTATCTAGCATATTGGGTCCAGTGATTTCCTACATGATCAATACACCTATGATGCAATGTAACCACCAATATGAGCCAAGCTACACAATGTTTGCAAGATTAATCTATTTTTTTATCGTAGCTGTGCGAAACAGGAAATGTGGCGACAGCGATATACTGTATATGGCATTTTGCAGCATCCAACGTCTATGGTGTCAGATTATTTTTGTCGAAGTGTGCACAGATACTTTTTGATTATGTATACGTCTGAAAAGCTTCCTTGGAATCGGCCAAATTTAAGAGAAGTAAAAGTTGTTGGGGATGACACGGAGCATCTTCAAAAGTAGTGTGTGTAGTTACTGAATTGTTGAGGAGGGATATAACACTCACTTGGGAGTCCTTGCTCCACGAGTGTAGTTTGAAATCTTTCTAGATCTGGAGTCTACTGTATAGTGAAAGTTATCATCATTACTTCTTAATATTACAGGCTCCCTTTACTGTATGTCTTGCATCTTGAACGTATGAGGAGTAATCCTGGGCATATTAACTGGTATACACAAGCAGAGATCCTTGTATATGGTGTAGAGGAAGCTACCATCCTTCTAATGTATGGGAAGCTGTCACCTCCTGTGCCTGGTACCTTAACTCTTCACTCTCTCCTGCCATCATTTACTCATCTATAAAGACAGTTTCTACCTTCTACCCTGACAATAATATGTACTGTATATATAAATTATTACCAGTACTTCTTATAAGAATGGTGACTGTATGCAAATGAATTCCATAAGCAGCTACTATAAATAAAATCACTACCTAAATGTTATGTTTTAAAATCCAACAGTTGTTTGACAAATAATTAATCAAAGGTTCTAGCTCCTCTGATGTACAGTAAAAGTGCTGCATCAACCCATCTGATGGTTAAGTTACCACAGGTATCAAGCACAGATTTAAAAATGAAAAAGATGTTCAATAAATTACTGTAACTACAACAATGACCAGTTATGATGCTTTATAATACCTCACTAGTCTTATTTTATGCATGCTTATCTCTTATAGCACTAGATGCATTCCTGGAAGACAGAGTGCTATAAGGAAGAGTTCAATAAGACATAAGCATAACATAGCTCCAATAGAGATGTGTTTGTGACAGCTAATTCTTATGTGAGGGCTTCATTGAGTCTGGTACTAGCGCTAACAATGATATTGTACACAATAAATTTATCAAAATATTTCATAATTAAAGATGATAATTTCTAATGATAATGGACACAAATACAATAAGTTACAAACTCACCAGTTCATTCAGTCAGAGCTTATGTAAGACTATCTGCTATAGCTCCTACAACTGGCTCTCCATCTTCTCCAGCACAATGTTCTTGGTTGTTGCTCGATGAAGCGGTGGATTCTTGAGAATGGTTCTCATGGTTGACACATCCAAACCCAAACTACAGTACAGTACTACCACTACCAACCTGGTGCTCACTCAGCCACCTCAACAAGTGTTATGTTATGACCTGTACTTTTACATCCATACTAATTATTTTCCCTGGTTGCTTCGCCACATAACCAGCAATAGCACTTGCTGGCCTTTTCCTAAACATTATGGGTAAAAAATAAGATAAGTTACTACAGTACCACAGTGAAGTTAACACACAGCTGTTGGAGAAGTTCAAAACAAGACAAAACTGGATGATGATTGGCTGAACAGTAATCAGTGTATGCCACATTCATCCAATGAGCACACAGCTCTGAGAAATGACAAACTTGTTGCTTGGTGTTTATATAGATATATACAGAACAATAAATGTTATAACGAAAAAGTTTTTTAAGAGGTGTGCCTGTACATTCATGTTTTGTTATACACCGATGGCAAATTCTTGCACTACATTTTGTAACTTGCAATAAAAAGATTTGCATTCTGAGCCTTGAGTACAATTCAGTACTTAGATGAGGATCTTGTCTGTTTTTAAGAACCTGAACATAGACTTAGACACTCTGATTTGGATAAGGTGAACATAACAGAGACAATGGGACTAGAATCCAGAACAACTTAAGACTCTTCATTTGAAGGCACACATTCTCTCTCACTGCTGTACAGTAATTTACCAAGAGAGCTACTGACCTACTGCCGTGTAAAACTATATTCTTTCAAACAGTATTCCAACACACCAAAAATATACAATTCTAAATTATCATGCCATTGATTAGTTCCCAACTATAGAGGCTTAATAACAGAAATATGTAAGAAAAACATCACACACACATTAAGTGAGATTGCTATTCCAAAGATCAGAAAATAGCAGTTTACTATTTTTCTTTGTAAATACTTTAATGTAATATAGAGATTGACAGCATAAAAAGAAATTAAGGAAGATAATTAAAAGTAGTACATTAATCTGTCTTGGTTGTCTAAATTAACAATATAAGTGACATACAGGAACTCTCCCCCTCCCATTAATAGAGGTTCTCTCTTCAGCCACACACTGGGCCTATACTTAAACATGTCTCAATTCTTTCTTCTTCTTCTTCTTCTTCTTCTGTTATGTTTCAATCTTGGTAATCAACATATTTAAGCTTCTGTTTCCTATCTTTTGAAATATCAAGCTTTTCTTATTGTAATTCCTGAGGCAGCCTTATTTCTTTCTTATATATGTTACACAGAGGCCAGGGCCTTCATCGATCAATGACTGTAACTGACGCCCCCTTTTAAAAAATGCCTCATGGCCAGTGTTGTAACCCTCCTCCATTTACTCAGATGTGCCCACTTCACAAATTTTCAGGTATAGTTATAGAGCTAGAGTTAAAACTATAAAACAGAGAATATATTAACCCTTAAGCCCCAGGTTAGGGTGCCCCCCCACCCGGGGGTAAATCGAGAAATATCAACTTTTCCCAAAATAATTTCTAACCCTTTTAAATGATAAAACATAAAAAAGAAGCAAGAACAACTATATATTGACCCTGTAGCAACTTTCCTGGCAGCAAGGGGGGAGGGAGGGAGATGAGGGGACAGCTTGTTATGAGGGCGAGCCTAGTGGTCACCTACGCACAAAATAATAATAATTCCACAAATAAGTACATTTATAACATAATCATAGCATTATTTTCCAGTAATACTACACTACAATACAACTACACTACTTTTAGCAATATTACTTTGGTATAACATGATAAATGGACAAACAATGAAAAGAAACGAACAAAAGTAGGTAATTACGTTCAGGAAGCTTCCCTCCGGCCGAGTGTGTGACGTGACAGGTTAAATAGTCACACTGAAACCTCATAACCCGCGCTGGGCATTTAAACAGTGGTGGGAAAAGGTGCTCATTCTGGAACATCACCCGGGGCGTCTTGATACGTCACCAGGGGCATAAGGGTTAAAAACTCCAAAATTTGGCTACATCCTATGACTGATGATGAAGAAACCACTGATACAATTAGAACAATTAAATTTTTGGACCTTAGCAAACACCTCTGGTAATATTTATGTAATATGACAGAAGCCAACATACTGTAGTGATGTACAGTATATGTTTGAAAAATAAATGTTCTATATACAGGTTTTATATATATGTACTGTGTGAGCAGACTCGAAAATGAAATGTTACTGATTTTCAACAAATTTTAAATATACATTCTTGACAATATATACATACTGTATACATAAACATATATAACTTCAGCAGCCAAACACTGCCATCAGAAATAGTTGACCCAACATTTTAAGTATAGTACTGTGTCACCCAACTGTACACTACTGTTGTATTTAAGCTGTAAATAAGTGACATTTAAACACCCAAGAGCTGGAATACATTGACAGGTTGCAGACACAAAATTGTCATAAATGATGGGATCTAATATACTGATGTTGAAATAAAAGATACAAACTGGAACAACATAAAGCTTTAACATTTAAAACAATAAAAATTCAGCTGTGTAGATTACTATCCTCATACTATCTTCAATCTTTCACTATACAGTACAGTACTGTATATACAACTCCCTGGGGAACCTTACAATACTTGATATAGCACCACTGATGGTCAAGCCAACCTGTATATAAGCCACAACAGACTTTTATATATTTTCTGAATGCATGCTACAGCACCCGAGGTGAAATTACAGAACTACCGGGAATCATCTAGTCTTTTATCATAGGGTGCTAAATCATAATACATCAGAAGTTGAGTTTATACTATCAACATTGGTAAAAATGAACCATTCATTTCATTAATACAGCCAATTTGTATAGGGCCATCTCCTAAAATTATAATTAATCACTCTGTTGTCAAATATTAATAACTCTTTATAGTTGTTGAAATCAATCAATCTCTCTTTAAGGCAGACTTAATTTCTTTGAGAAGCATTGAAGATATAACCATTTTTTCACAGTTGACAGAAATGGTAGATTCTTGTTCATCTTGTGGGAGGGAGAGGGACACCAGTACCAGCGCCTTCCCTGATGCAGTCTGGCCACCAAACCTGTCAATCAAAGTTATATAAATAAAAAAGTTAATTAGAATGATCAGTCACTTGCTGCCTTTAAAAGAAAATCCTTAAAAACAAAAGTAAATAATTAATAGAAAGAAAAAAAAACAACACTTACTTTACAATGTCATTACTGGAACACTGAACTTGGAGAAGATTAGCAGTTTCATAAACCCGGTTGACGAGGCTCTTGATATCCTTGTTGCCGCTGGAGAGACTCACCACACCGCACTGTTCATTCATCCCTCGCAGTTTAATCTACAACATTGAGATCATTAGTGGAGGGAGGGAGGGAGAGAGAGAGACCTGAAATACATTTTATGGCTGAAGGGAAGAGAAAAGTGAGCTAAAATATAACTCTATCAGTCTATCTTCTGGCACATCCTACTGTGTCCACGAAGCTAACAGTACACTGTGAAAAAGAGGCATTATACTGTCATCAGACCAGTGTAACTTGCTGCATAAACAGCCATTCACTCTAACTGAGTCTAGGTTTATGAAGGAAGCCTTGATACACCTGTACTTCAAAAAGCCAATGAACCAAAGGAAAAAATAGGAAAAACCACAGATATGGTTTATTTAACTCAGTCCTCAGCCATGAAATTATAACTTCATTCTACTTCCTCACTACCAAGGCATCTCATACACCATGTTGGACCACTATGTACCTGTGAGCACCTGTATTTCTACATTTAATAAAGGATGTAACATGTTTTGTGCATTTTTCACAACCTTGGAAACCTTTGGGACCAAAATCGAAGTTTGGGGGATTTTTCCGGTTTCCTGAAGGTCATCCCTGTTATCCCAGACCTACCAGGAAACTACTTCAATATTTGCTTCCACAAACTCACACAAACCAAACTGAATGTTTGTTTTAATTCTTAAATAAAGAGAAAATCCTTGTATGCCTTATATGCAAACACAACATCATTGATGCAACCAAAGGAGTATTTGCAACATTCAAGATTTTCTACCTGTGACAATGGTGCAGCTGATATGCAAGAGAGACAGGGAGGATAAGCCAACAATAAGGGAGTTTTGGAAGGGTTACACAACTAAAAAGGTTGTGAACAATGTCTTTTGCCACATGGAGGAAGCTGTGGCCTTAGTGTACATGATTTTGGTGGCTTTACCAATGTATCTAATGTTCAGCAGCAGACTGGCAGGGAAGGCTGGGCTCAAACAAGAGGACCTTGATAATGT
This sequence comes from Homarus americanus, assembly GCF_018991925.1. Lineage (NCBI taxonomy): Eukaryota > Metazoa > Arthropoda > Malacostraca > Decapoda > Nephropidae > Homarus > Homarus americanus. The sequence goes on along the minus strand of NW_024732867.1, from coordinate 7,339,575 downwards.
GGTGGAGCTGCTGGAGTATCAAAAGGGAAAGTCTGCATAACAAGGATAGAGTGACAAGAAGAGGCTGAAAATTCCACACCAACCTCAAAGCAATTTATGGCCAAAAGATTAGCAAAAATTTGAAGAGAAGCAGAAGTAATAATGAAGGAAGACATGAATTCTGGTAGTGTACTGGAAGATAGAGTGTGTTGCTACAGAGAATTATATGAGAGGAGGAAGAAGAGAGCTGCCTGAACTTCTCTTCATGCCTCCTTCAAGTCTTGTACTTCATTTACTTCCTCCCAGGGACCTCCTTCAACTAGTAAACAAACTTCAGAAGCTCAGTAACCAATCATAGGCAAGCATGAAACTCGTTCACCAACTTCAAACAAAGATGCAAAGAGTCCTGCCTCTGACACAGTAAACCCCCCCCACTATGATCACTACTTTATTTTTTATTGTTTTAATGTATTTATGGTGAGTATTCATTAAATCAACTATTTAGTTATTTCCTGTACTGATTATTGATATGTTATTTGTATTAGTTTATGCTGTGTCATTGAGTGTCAGTCCCAAGGCTGTATCTTCCATAGCTTTCATAATGTAGCTAAATTTTTGCATTACACATGACTTCCTCAGAACACATCCCTTTCATCTACAAAAGACTACTGTACCTCTAGATAGGACAGATGGATGATTCTGTTTTTATACATCCAAGATATGAGTTTAAATTATAAGATTAAATAAAACAACACTTACCTGATTTAAATTGAAATCACCTTCATTCATTGCTAAAGGCATCAGCAGTTCTCCAATTGGCGCTGTGATATTAATGCTGAATGTTCGGCCGCCTACTACCAGGTCAAACATTGCTGGTTGAGTGGTGTCATTGAAGTCTACACCAATGGTTCCATTCAGGGTGGTGTCAGGGCTTAAGACAGCAATACCAGCAAATTCATGGAGAGCCATTCCTGGCGCAAGCTTCTTACTTCCAACACTAATATCACGAATTTCTTCACTTCCGTTATTTGTGAATGAGAGTTCAACCGACGTCATACGGGGGGAATAGAGATGCGGAGAGCGCGTAAACCGGCAGGCCACGGCCAGACCTCCGCCACTAATTCTATTCAGCAACTCCTGAGTAACTGTGGGTACAAACTTGGCAGAAGCAGGTTGAATTGAAGCTCCAGGAGGAAGTGGCTGAGATGGTTGGGATGATGGTGAGGGTGTCAACAGACCACCGAGGGAAGGAGTGAGCAGTGGGGTGTCCATGGCAGGAGGTGTGTCGTCCAGATCCAGGAGGAGGTCTAAATTACTACGATTACCTCTTCCTTGTGGCACTGAATTTCTTTGCTCCCTGTCACTTTTCTTCTTTTTCTTTACGTCTTCGTCAGAATCTTCGGAGTTTTCTGCTTCCTCATCGCTCGACGACTCGCTCCCCGATGATGATGAGGAGGAGGAAGAGTCCGTATCTTCACTGCCCGATGACTGTGAAACGCCGTGTTTTTCGGGACGTTTCTTACTACTGCCACCGCTCACTTTCCTCTTGAACCTCGGCTCCTCTTCTTCCTCCTCCTCACTGTCTGATTCATTATCTTCATCACTGCTGCTCTCTGAACTGTCACTGTCACTGCTATCACTATCACTGTCACTATCACTGCTACTGTCACTTGCATCATCTTCACTCTCATCCTCAGGGGAACTTTCATCAGAATAAAATGACTTCATCTTCTGTGGTTTGCTCTTCTTCGGGTGTGAAGGTTTATGGTGGTTCTCGGGGGTGAATGATGCAGGAAGCTCCACGTAACGTACAGTAGGGTCAGGTGCCTCTTCGGGGAAAGGAGGTAAGTCTTGATAACCAGTGGCTCGTGCATTGATGAGATGGGATAGAGTGCTGAGCTGGAACTGGTCGCGATCTGAAAGTAAGAATTATGCTGCGTAAAGAAGAACTGAACAATGAAGCGAATAAAACAATATAAGTAACTACCAAATTTAAATGGAACTGAATGGAAGTTAAAATATGGCGCAGTCTTTCCCTGGTCCAGTGGAAAAGATATCAAAATTATTCAAAGGCTTGCCATATTGGATCATACTTATGTTGCCATTATTATTGCTCCATTTCCAAATTAATGGTGCTGGACAGGTCAATTTCAGCATCTTTTTGCCCTCATGGTCGCCATAGAGAATACCCAATATCTATGGAGCATTTATTCTCAGTAGTCCCTAAATTTAACCCAAAGAAACTAATTTTATATAATGTCAATATGACTGTGTAAACAAGTCACTGGGAATATATCCTCAAGAGATATAAACAGGTGTAGTGTAACTCTATGGGTCAACAACATGCTCCAAGAATCCAAGGCAAGAATCTATTATAATATTTTTAATTAACCCAAACAGAAATTACATCATTCAGTCAATGTACAGCAGATATCAAAGAGAAAACACATTTGACATGAAGTGATGAACGGAGAGCAACAAAACTGTAATACTGACACAAACTTAAAATTCAGGGAATAAAATGAATACTGATATTGTAAATACCTTTGAAACTAGACTGTTGGACTGGTGGTGGCTTGGTGGCTAGGAATATTTTCTTAGCATGTTTTGCAAGCTTATTATCCTCGTGACCTTGAGATGGGAAAACCAAAGCTCGTGTGAGACGTGCACGATCTCGTATGTCGTAGTTTGTGTCGTACTTCGCCAGATTATACACGTACTGGCAGAGAAGGCGAGTTTGCTTGGGGTTGGTTAAGTAGAGTTTTGTTGCTAAAGTCAAGATCTGCAGCTTCACAATGTCATCCTGTAAAGACACAGTAGTTAATGTATTACTAAGTTCTTGAAATTCCTAAATGTTTTGAAGGACAACTTTATAACAAGTTCCTACAGTGTCAATGTTAGTCTGAATGGAGCTAAATTAAGGATTATACATAGCAATTATGAGTTTCCCATCATCATCTTACCCTTTGTCTTTTCATTTTACAGAGATATTAAAGACTTATTATGTCTGTCACTTAAAGCAAATCACAAAGAACTTGAATAGTAGTAAAGAAAATAGTAATTATCTTCTGTTATATAACTGGGTGAAGCAAAGGTTATGCCACATGTATAACAGTACAGTAATACATCACTCCCAAGTCACCTCGGATATAAAAGTTTTGGCCATTTTACGAAGTACATCTGGAGCAATCTTAGGAACTTTGTCACAATATTCCCCAAGCAGCCACAGAATACTGGCCCTAGCCATGGGGATCTTTATATTGTCCATCAAGCGGGCCATGTGGCTGATTATATCCTTGTGCCCCACCGTCTCACTCTGCAGAAGCTTACGGATGACAACGACGCTCTCGCCCACAACAGATTCTGTGAGTAGAGTAATAACCATATACAGTACAGCCTGCCACAACAAATGTAAAGAAATCGATATTCACATTATAATGAAGAGAACAAATGGTTGCACTAAATGATAGCAGGAACAGTTTGAACTCGTACCACACACACACCATAATGCCGTACTTAATGAGTAACCAGTTGACAGGACTTGGGTGTAATGACCTCAGTGTTTTAGAGTATGAAAATCCAATAAGTGAAATTCTCTTCAATCTTCCTGAATGAGAAACTACCAATGTGTCTGTATGGAGCCCCACCAAGGAAGGTACACATTAGTTACCAGATATATTTTAATTTAATATACTGTACACTTTGTTCTTTTATTATTATACAGGCCCTGAGAGGCTGCTCCATCATCGAATGCAGAATGTGTAACATATATTCATACAGGTGTAGTACATAAGATTGTAGTGTACATATGTAAAGTTTATATAAAACACTGTAAATGATTAACAGTACAGTACTGTTCCTATATACACATGTAATAATGAGTGGAACAGTTCAGTTCATTATATGTATATAAATAAAATAAAATAAATAAAAAATAAATCCTTCTAACAAGCCTAAACAAATACATCCTGCTCTGGAGTACCCACAGGCGAGGATCCTCCGCTGGTACAGTAATAGGGCAAGATCTAAGTCAAATCTTTTCCATGATCTTACAAATAGAAGAGGTAAACTGTTTTAAGTATTGTGGTAGTACTGTAGTGACTTACCATCGCGGTTTGATAAGAGGGAGACCAGACCACTGAGACATGTATCAGTCACCTCTCTGATGTTGGAGGCACACCTGAAGATGAAAGTATAAACATTTAACGTATACATGTTACTCCATCTAGAATACAAATGTCAACTCTTGATGGCAGAGTCTGTCTTAACTTCCACTATGGTCAACAACTTACCATTAAAACCTCCTGATGGTCTGATTCAAAAGAAAATTATTTGTTCTACAGTACAGTATTAACTTTTATATTTACATACGTGATGAAACTGAACTATATTTTGACTTGTACGGCAACCTCTGCTAAATGTTATGTACAGTGTATATTTTATTTCTTCATACTGCACAGGGAAACATGTGTATACAGGTTTATCTCAGACACATAAGCAAGTTCACACACACCAAATGCAATGGACTGTACAAAGAGACTTGAGCAGCAGTTTCTTATTTTCTTCTCTTTTCATTAATCTTGTAGTAAGAAGTTTAATAACACCAAAAGCAGCTGGGAACACAAAGAATTTCCCCAAAGTAATACCAATTTATTTATTGAAGTATTTCCAATAAACAGAAAAATTGAACTGTGACTCCTTGAAAGTGTCTCGTCTATGGTTTCTTGAGATACAGACCAATACTATTAAGCAGACCCAAAGCTGACACTGCCACCATCATTCCTATTGTGTCTTGTTTTCTGCATTTTTTTATCCCTGATGAGATATAAACTAAGCAGCTCCATAACAAGGAAGCTTTTTATTTCTGTATACAGTATGAAGTCTGACTTTATATATATAATTCAAGCAATACTTCTAGAACAGACAAGGGTTTAAAGAAAGTATTATTTACGCCTTATCTTGAGCTTAGCATCATTTCGTCTCCTTAAATGCTACGACAAGAACTATCCTAATCATTACTATTAACAACAGAGAAACAAGGAGCATATATATTCTAGGCGTTTCTGTAATGATATCCATGATAGAGTCAAGGGTTGGGCGGGCTCTATCGGGAGACTTCACTATGAACTACACGGTCACTCACCTGTAACATACACAGAGCCAGTAACTTTATCATAATTATACAATGCACTTCACTACTACAACATACTGCAGGGTCACCAGAACCAAGAGCAAATGCAAACTCTCCTTTCATTTATTGACATCCTTTCACTTTACCTCTTGTGACATTCCCTTAAACATTTACATTACATTCAAAGCAAATTACTTAAGACATGTGTGAGATGCTGTAAAATATTTGTCATGTGATATACTGTATTACTGTACGGAGATGGACAAAAGTTCACCCCCCACGATGAAACCGAGTCACGGGAATGAGTCTCTGAACCCTGACTGTCATCTGGTGTGCTGTTTTATCTCGTTTCAGGTCAATGCCGCTTCAGTGTGGGAGGGAGGGAGCGAACTTTAGACCCTGGCTGTAAACTGAAGGAATAACACAAACTTACCTCCCAATAGCCTGGATGGTTGCAGCCACAAATTCCTTATCTGAAGACCCTATGTATGTCTGGAACTCCCGCAGGATGACAGAAATATTGGTGTCCGTGGCTAAGTTGGTCAGTACCTATAAAGTGATAAACAATACTGTATTCCCCCCCAAACATCACACCTCCTCAACACTTCTATGTAAACCTAACAAGCTTTGCACATCCCTGGGGGCAACTTTTGTTAGAGCTTGGCTGATAAAACATTAAATTAGTTCCCAAAAATTTACAGGTTCACCCCTCTTTATTTTATAGATACAGGAACCTATTTACTGATAAACAACATTACTGTATATAACTAAAGATACATTCCTATGGGGTAAAATATGGACCAAACACACGATAAAGCTTACCGGTAAATGAAAATGAAGAAAAAGCGCACACACACACACGGATAAGTAACAATTTATACCAACCTCCAACTTGAGTGCTTTGATGTGCGTTGGGTCACTAGAACGTACAAAGAAGCTCTTCAGATAGGGCTCAAACATATCCTGTGTAAAAGTAGACAAAAAAAAAAAAAGCAACACAATTATTGACTAGAATTTAAAGAGAAGAATATCCTACATAATTTGACTGTTTCAAGTTTACTTTATACTTCAAGGCTTTTATAGTTTCTCATTCAACCATACACCAATAAAATGTTCCTTGCACTAACAAACAAATAAAATACCTGAATTGAATCATTATGAGGGATATTCATATAGACACAAATTACTCTAAATTTGTTCTTCTTTTTTTTTAAGCTACAAAAGTAAAAATACAGAAAGGAAAGGAGGGGCCAAGATGAACGATACAACAGAAGTAAGGAGATGGATGTTCAGAAAATAGCAGTGTATATGAATGTGGGGACAGCGTAGCATCAGGGGAATGTTGTGCTGCTGACAGGTGATGTTTGACCTGTGTGAAGCAACAGGGGTTAACATCATCATCATCATCATCATTGTTTCATGGCCATTTTCCAAGCTTTAGTGGGTTAGCCGTGATGACCTGATGGCAGCTCTATACGCCGTGTGGTTTCTTGCAGCCTCACTCATCTGGTTCTTTACTCTTGAGGTCATTTCTCACAACCTCTCCCCATGTCATTCTTGGCCTACACCTGGTTATCCTTCCCTTCACATTCAGACTTATATATCACTTGAACCAGTTAGTTTCATCCATTCTTTCCACATGCACAGATCATCTCAGTCTACCTCTGCACAAGACCTCACCAAATCTCTCAATACCCAGCCACGCTCTTAGCTCTGAACACGTTTCCTATCTTTCAGCGTCACATTACAAATATGTCTCACCATTCAGCTCGCTCAAGCCTGTGTATGTCATCCTCTGTAAACTGTCCCATGTTTCACAGCCATATAACATCACACTTCTCACGCCAGTTGCATCCATCTTTCCTTTGACACAGAGGGAAAGTCCTCTAGCCATCAATAAAGGCGGCAACTCCATAAATTCCTCCAGCCACTTCTGGCTCTTGCAACTGACATATAAAGCTTGGTTGTGGATAGGAAGTAACATAGCAGAATACTATGTTGGAGTAAGAGTGAATAAAGAGAATGTGCATGTGTATATGATATTTACTCCAAACACCCTGCATTAAAATGGGAAGAGCATTGAAAGAGTGAAAAGCAGAGAAACACGTAAAAAAATAAATAAATAAAGCAGAGCTGCTGTTGTAATATATTCATGTGAATGACGACAAAGTACAAAAACAAAAGAAAAGCTAAAAAAACTAATCAAATACTTAGAGGCTGCATGTATAAAAAAAATAAAAACCCTTACAATGTCTTAACTTTTCTACCTTGTGTACTAAACTAACTACAGTACCAATCTTGGGTGGGACACCAGTACAGTACAGTACAGTACAAAAGAACATACAGAAGTGCAGAGAAATATTACACAAATGACTTCAATATTTTTACCTTGTGTTGCATAAATTAAAAATATATATCTTTATGACAACAAGGAAGGGAACCTAAGTCTTATATACTCAACCAAAGTGAAAAATCCTGACTGTGATAATAACACCGTTTGTAATTATTTCCTGTGGATATAAATCACTGACTGCAAGAGACAATATGATAGCCTACAATATAATAGTCTACAATAGCCTACAATATAATAGTCTACAATAGCCTACAATATAATAGTCTACAATAGCCTACACAATATAATGAACAAGACATACTGTATAAATCAAAATATGTTACACCTTACAGTATCCTACATTACAGACATGGCAAAAAATCTATAAATACAGTAGCCGTACTTTTTTCATTTGCTGGATAGTAAATATTTACCACTAACTAATAAACTTCAATAATGCCGTTACCAAAATTATACAAATCAAATGGATTTTACGGCACTGATGTGAATTTACCTAAATAAAAGTAGCCACTGATGTAAAAGAACATTTCTGTGATCCTTATAACTGCAGGTCATGTGGTCCCCTGTCCTAATGGCTTCTACACTAACCTAGACATCAGGATATGGGTTCATACAGCCAATTACCAATATTATAACCGTTTCTATAAAATGAATGTTTATCTTTTACACAAGAACATCTAGGGTGTAAATCAAGTGAGTATTCTACAATACACTTGATTCATACACATATGTAGACCAATGAATTCTACCCTTTACTTTATCAGGGGATAATCCATACACAGTGAAGACCATTTCAAAAACACAGCATCAAAAACTCCACATTACAGTACTAAATTCTTGTGTGGTAGCTACTACAGAATCTCTGAAGATTTGACGTTAAAATTCCCTGACTCATGTCTGTGAGTGATGCAAACAAGAAAATGCCAAGCTGACATTCCTTCTGTCATTCCCAATATTTTCTGATTCAGGAATGTTCTACTTATAAAGCTGAAACTATTTTATTTTAATTTCCTAAATTAACTCTCAAAGTGAGAAAACTCTTTATGGCCACTGGTGCTCTGTACAGTACAGGTTTATATACCTGACCGTACAATTATTATGTCTTGCCTTTATTTCTGCAATAAAAAAATCTCTACTTCTAAGCAAATTAATAATGCACAATACAGTACTGTATACAGTATTCTTAATTACAATAGAACATCAGCCAATTGTTAGTTTATAAAATAATGTTGTTCATGTCAATCTCACTCATGGGGCCTCCTTACCATCACCAACGAACTACTGTACTTCAGAATGTGGCGGCCTTTACCTCTGCCACTCACTCACTCCCCTCTTGTAGTTCACCTCAAGCTGGTTACTCCCCTATGAGCCATGCCTCCCACTACTGCTGTCCAACACTGCAGCTCCATCAGGGTCTGTATTTGGATCTTTCACATGTGTGGGCCACGTGCCTGGCTTGACCAGTCGTTGCCAACATGTCTGCTCCTCCCTTAGACCTGGTCCCACATGCACTCCCTCCTAATGAACTCAGGGATGTCACCCCACACCCTGCTCCACTGAGCCTCCACAGACACTCCTATACCTCACAAATACACTAAAAGGTCTGACCTTCACTAGTATCAAAGTTTATGTGCCTCACTCCACCCCCACTGTGACCATCCTGCCATACCAGATACCTTCCTGACCAAATATCCCTCCTCCTAGTGGCCGACCTGACACCTGACATTATAAGGGAACTACCACACTGTCATAAACAGATGAACTGTACAGGACATCTTCCCCATATACATCTAGGTATTCTTCCTTCATCACATGTAACTTGCTAACAAAACTAATGGCCCCTCAGGCCATCATCTATGTCGAAGAAGGCAAGCATGAACTCTGCCCCATCCCTGCTGAGCTTCGCCTTACACAGAATGTAAGGAGGACGCCAAATAAACTAGCAACCCAAAAATGCAATACAATGATATCTCCATTAGCCGGAACAATTGGTGCACGGCACTTCAAGGAATGAGAGATTTCCAGTAACGAGACGACTCTCTCAAAGCCGGAAAATAACAAAATCCCTCATCCCCGGAATTTTTTGGGTAACGGAAAAACTTCCTCGGAAGTTCCAGAAATTGCGCATTACATCATCTCATGAACCTGAAAAGAAATGGTTCGTCCCCAGAATTTTACCAGGTATCGGATTTTTCCAGAATGATTTATTATTTCATCTCTCAAAGCCGGAAATATATCCCCCAACCCTAGAATTTTCCAGTTACCGGAAAAATTTTCTTGGAATTTTCAGAAAATGCGCCTGATTTTCATCTTTGAAACCAGGAAAAAAAAATCCCCTTCCTCAGGCACTGGGAAAATCTTCCCAGAATTTTCCTTTCAATGAGTCTCTCAGAAAATCGTTCCCAAAGTCAGAAATTTACGGAAAATTCCGGCTTTGGCAACAATTTTACGAGAAAATTTCAATTCCTGCTACTGAAGAGTTCCGGTTAAGAGTGATTCTGGCTAACGGAGATATTAAATTTTCTGATAACTAAATATGAATAAAAAAAAATCCAAGCACTGGTAAAAATAATACTGTATTTATGAAAAAGAAACACAATTAACATGTGTCAAGCAAATAAACATTTGCTAACCCATGTCATGGTGTCCCTATGAACATGTTTGTGGGTGAGAGTGACACTGTACTCTGTGTTGGCAGTTTTAGTTCACTGAAGCCCACACTAAAGCACTATGTCATCCATTAAAATCATCTTATTAGTAAAAACTCATAGAAAAGGCTATCATAGTCAAGCATAATGATCCTGTTCACATTTGCAAGTGGCCCCTATCTGCTGACGGCAATGCTTTAGCCAGCTAATAACTGATCTTTGTATCAGCTGGTGTGTCAGGTTCTCATCCATTATTTAAGAATGTACAAAAATAATCCTGTTGCATCCTCTCAGTCAGGATGAAATTATGATGACAGACTTCTTTACAAGTTAAACATTTAATGATGTACTGTTGTGAGACCATTGGCATGGGTCAGGGCTAAACAGGAAACACAACATAAGGGACAATGAAAACTGTGACCTGGCATCTGTGATCAAGACTTAGGGGTTTGGAAGAGACAACTGAGAATACAGCACAATTATTATTAGATTTTTTAAAGGTCTGTGTAGGTCAGGATCTGAACAAAGGTGAGGTACAGCAGTGGGGTGACGAAGCTGCAACACACACAGAAGCTGCACGATTGATGAGCAATGATGATGATGTGGTTGATGAGATGAGTAAGATGATGCTGCTAATGTGGTTGATGGGGAAGACACAAAGGATGATGATGAGGATCAGAACAATCTTTCAAATGATTTTCCAAACTCTCGGAAAATTTATGTAACAATTGTACGGTAATCAATGGAACGCGACGTGTAATACAGCTACACAATGTTAACAGCTTCGGTATACTGTGGCCGATGAGACGACAAGGTGTCAAATGACGAAGAGACAAACACTCTTGACCTTTCCAAACCCAATGTGAATGAGACAATCTGATACAAAATCCCTAAACAACATCACTATCTTCTTTGTGTTCCTTAAACCCTTCAACGTCTAAACAGGGCAACACACATACACGTTCTCACCATTTCCATCCTCCTATATAAAAAGTTAAATATATATAACCTGGGCAAAGTTGGGTCAAATGAGACACTGAATGAGTTCTGTATGAATGGTGTGAAAGGCTGTGGTATAAATCGGTGAATATAGCCAAAATATATGATCTGTGTACTTAATGTGGATGATACTTACCCATGACATTTTATAAATTGGCTCAACAAGCAACTAAGGGAAAAGCCAAATGTGTTGTGTTGTGCGGTACTGTTGAACCTTTGTACAGCCTAATAATTTCTTGCTCTTTTTTCCCGTACGAATTTCCACTAGAGCAGTAAGGATTATAATGAATCATTGTTCTAAGAGATATACCACTACATCCTCCTCTCTACAAATATACTAATCATTCACATAAGTTTGATGTATGGCTCCAGCTACTGACAGAACACCACAATATATGTACAGCAAAAGAGACGACCATTTATATACATCTCACGTAACAAACATTAAGTGAGGTGACAACTCAGACCAAGGGATGGCTCTCTCAAAGCTACTATCTTTAACCTTGACCCCTAAAAATGTTGCAGCACTAAGGAAGATCAGGGTGAACATATCTATAAACACTGTACAGAAGCTTGTGGTTTTGAGTTATGCTGCCAACATACAGTCAAAGACATATACCTAAATACAAACACAACTGACCCCCTGTGATCCAGTTGGTGTCAGTAATAACCAAGGTGAGGCTGACTTTATATTATACTGTCCAATTGATCTCCCACATAAACTTCAAACCCTCATAATAATAATGTCATACAATTTCACACAAATATTTCTTCATGGCCAAAAATCCTTTCCCTTAAAGGCACTCAAGTCCCCACTCCATAAAAGATAAATTGTCTATAATCCTTTCCATTTCACTTTACCCTGGAAATCATGCAGTTCTCTAACTCTCAAAAAACTGCCAACTGAAACATAAATGACTGTTTTTATATAAAACCCTTGTGATGTTAAAAGAAAATAAGCATTTTGCATCAAAAAGGCATAGAAAACAGCCAGCCAACCTTACCTAACTAATAACTGCACAAGGAAGGTGGGTAAGCAAGCATACCTGAAGCATCTGTAGTTGCAGAAACTAAGCCAGCAACAGAGAAGCACTCAAAGTCAACATGCACAAATGCAGGTGTGTGTGTGTGTTTATTTTTGTCCATGACCATATACGGGTACACACATAAACAGTATTCCCACACACATGTGTATCCTTGTTTAAGTATAAATGTATAAATAGGTGAACAAATGAATGAATTCACCTCTATATCAATGAATGTCTTAGAAATAATTAAGGACAGTATAGTATATATGAAATGTAAGCATTAGTGTGACTACTCCACATTATGTACATGAATGTTGTGTGTGTTTGTTTATGTCTGTGTTACTACATGCAAACAGTTGTACAGTCAACCCTCGCTTTACGCGGTCCCACTTTACGCGTTTCCACGTTTACGCGGTACCCTGCCGAACACGGAATGCTCACTTTCCGCGGCGTGTGTACCCTTTTACGCGGAAAGCGACGCGAGCAGGGTGCGCACAAGGTCGCCCAGTCATCAAAACATTACCGAGTTCTTCACCCGCCACCCACCACAGCCGGCCCAAGTCAGTGATAATGATAGTGAGGATATGGACTTATATGGACTTTGAGGGGTTTGACAAAGAGGCCCTGCAAGCCTCTGTGGTGGATAGTGATACAATTGATACAAGTGATACAGGTGAGGCCCAATAATCTGCCCTCTGCCTCGGAACCAACCCCCCATCCCCATGTGCCCAGCCATCTTTTCTACTAATGTACGTGTTAAAAAACCTAATATTATTGATATTTCTCTTAATTATTAATTGTGTGTGCATACCATCATAAAATTAAGAAGTTATTTTTACTACAACGTAGGTATCGTTTCTGAAAAAGTGGAGTTTGGGGGTCGGCCCGGTCTCTATTTCAATTAATCCCATATGTTATGTTGTTCACTTTACGCGGGCCGCCGTGGGTTCAATTGACCGCGTAAAGTGAGGGTTCACTGTACTTGATGAAAAGGTGTCACTACAAATGCATTACAGTAAGAAACTCATCTATGAGAATACAAATGTAATCTTGGACATAAACAGGTAAGTATGTGTACACTTGATTGTGTTATAAGGAGCTGATGGGCACATTTTATGTAAGTACAGTACAGTACAGTTCAGTACATGTAAGGATATTAGTAAAAAAGTGTACATATCAAGGTTTTGGGTAACTGTATATACTTGCATATGAATGTACAAACCTGTATGCAAACAATAAATATGCAAATATATCTATACAAAAATGTGTTTACCTATGTGTACAAAGGTCTATCAAATGTGTATGAATGCATTTATCAATGTGTGTCCAAGTGCATTTCAATGTCCATTTTTTGTGAATATCAAAAGTAAATGGTTGCCAACCATGCAAATTCTTTCATATCTGCCACTAGTGTGCAAGTATATGCATGCATCAATTATATTCACAATTAGAGACTTGATCATCATTTAAATCTTCACAGACAATTCCTACAATAGACAGAGCATGGGGAAGATTGGGGATGTTCTTAATGTACCCAAAGAGGCACATACAATGCTAAACCCATATTTAAAGCAGCATTGAAAACAGCTAATTTGAAAGGTACTTGAGGCCTGAAAGTTGATGGTGACCAAAAAACAAAGGGACTTGGTACAGTGAGTGTGAAGAGGGAAGTGTATGAGGCCAGGTAGAGGTCAATTATAGACTTGATCCTTGGCTAACAGTGTGCGAGGCCAGGCAGAGGTCAACTATAGACTTGACCCTTGGCAAACAGTGTATGAGGCCAGGTAGAGGTCAACTATAGACTTGATCCTTGGCTAACAGTGAAATGAGGCCAGGCAGGAAAATTCAAGTGAGTACAATACAGTAGAGTACAGTCTTGATAAATAATAGTTACACAAGATTATGTCTTTCACTAAGTAACTTGCCCTATTCGTACAAGTCTCAACCTCTGGGTGGGTAATGTGAAGCAATAGGAAGAAATAATATTTGCCAGCTCATCAAAATACTGAGAAAAAGGTTGTTAAAAGGCATTACACTGGACATGTCTTACACAAAGAGACACAGACATATATTCAACTTTCATGCTGCAGTTTAATGGACATATTTGTGATTGAAATCATGTCTGGTGGTGTGGCTAAGAGCATGGTATATTCAGTACAGATGTGCATGTGACTAAAGATATAATGCAAAGCTAACTATAATTATATATGTGTTAGAAAGTCTAGCTGCACTGCTAACAAATAGTGGTGTGACACTCCTCTCCCAAATTATCAGTAGACATAATCTTACTTCTGTGCAGATACGAAAATGTTACAAAAATACTTTCTTTTTCCCCTTTACATCCACTGGCCTGTAAAAGGAAGGTGAGAACAAAATAAAACCATTAATAAACACTTAAAATAAATGGTATAACTTCACATAAACCTAATACTGTACAGTGGTCCCTCGGTTAACGAACACAATTCGTTCCAGTCGTTCATTAACCGAATCTATTATCTCAATGGGATATTGGGTAATTGGTTCCAACTCACAGAAAAAGTACTACATACAAAGTACTGTATACCAGGAATAGAATTAACAATACATTAAATATAAACTAAATACAGTACTGTACAGTATATTGTACAATAATAAATAAAGAACGATAGAATACTGTTTTTTAACTTACTTTGAGGTATGTATGTCGTATTACCGGCAGCTTTGTTTACATATCAAACAGCATATTGTAGAGGCAGTCGATGATGACATGCCATATTCTTTACAGAGTGCATTGGTTCTAACGCCTTCTTCATGTTTCATAATTTCTGCACTGTATATTATCAATATGTTAACTAAATTTCAGAATGACCAATAATTTTAATGTAAAAATGCAAAAATATTCAAGAGACCAACAAAATCGATGTTCACTCCACTGTAAACAAGGTTAAACTGGGTGATTCAATCAGCTAATGGGTGCACAAATACTGTTCCCTGTACTGTCTATATTATCAATAGGTTAACCAAATTTCAGAATGACCAATAATTTTAATATAAAAAATGCAGAAATATTCAAGAAACCAACTTTCTTGATATTTGCCTCACTGGAAACGAATGTAAACATAGAACCAATTACTGTATTGGCGGACTAGTCGATCAGCTGATGCGCACAACAAAACGTGTTTGTTGTAAGGATTTCATTAATCAAACTGAAAATCCTTATGGGAGCTAATTCATTAACTGAAATTTCGTTAATCGAACCGTTCGTTAACCGAGGGACCACTGTACTCTAATCTTCTGAGTTACAAGGTACAATATATCACATCTTGTGTTCCTCAGCTCTAAGACGGTGATGCGTACATTAGCTACTCGGCGGCTGTAACTCAAATGATTCTTAAAATTCTGAACTTATCAACTGCACAACATTCAAGCATAAGTGTTACAAGATATTAGGCATAGTTCTTCACACACTGCATGTGTTACATTTTAATCTCTGAAGAATAAAAAATAATTAATACAAAAAATAACATACTGGGAAAAATATCACAATTGGGAAACAAACATTACATAATTATCTTCAAATCAAAAGGGATCAGGAGGAAAGACCGTAAATTATATACAACAGAAGAAATGGAAAGTCGATAAGGAAACTCATGGATCTGTCATTAAAAGAAAAAGAAAGAAAGCCAATAACGAGGAAACAACACAGAGAGAAGTCAGTCATATCATATAACATTTTCTCTTGTGCAAATCAAATGTTAATTCACATAAATGTGTTTGAGATTCATTCATGTTCACACAGCTGACTATCTTAAACAACTAATTCACGTGAGAATCAATGGCACCCTTTACATTGAGAGAAAATGTACTGGGTATGTAGTAGATGTGAGTGCACAGATACTTCCTGATAGGGTGCGTACAGTTACAAATAACCTTTCATAACACAAGCTGACAGGTATTCTAACATATTTTAAGGTACCTCTCACTACTCAAGATCATTAATTTATTTGATGGAAAAGGGACACCAAGTTGTGTTGAGATAAAAGTGAGTGAGTGATACAGCATTAAGGGAGGGAGGCTGGATGGTCACTGTTAAGACAAATAAAATAAAATATTTCAGTATTTGATCCATCCATTTTCTCAGGAAAGTAGAGGACCCAAACTAAACCTAACCTAATGATCCAATGGTAATCTTATCAGGGTGGGTTATGTTGTTTATGTAGCCAGAAAATTATATGGTTTTAGGCTCTTAGTCTTTGTACAGTAGTTATAAACATTAATCATTCTGTAGGAAAGTGGAGGCTGTAGAGTGAATGAGGAAAAAATTGGAAGAAAGGATAATATCTTAATTTTACAAAGGAGAGATGCTAATGAAAATGTACTGTATAAACATTCTTAATAAACTTGACTGGGTGCTGTAGTACCAGAAGGAAAGAATCTTGAACTGTCATCTTCTTAGTACACCTGCCTTTACTGTAAGCCAAGACTGATTTGACTCCGTTTAGTTCCAAGTGATACACAAATTCATACACAGTACAGTATCTTCATATCCAGTCATTACTCTCACTACAATAAAAATGTATTAACCTCTCTTCTCTCTCTAACAAAGAATAAACAATATTATAAAACTCATACCTGCCACTCCAAAATTTAATGAATGACACATCTGATGTGTTGTGAAGAAAAGTACATGCCAAGTGTTCCTATATGTACATGAAACAGACAGCACAGTGTACAGTAATAATTTGTTGCATTCCAGTACAGTAAGGTGAACAGACTAGCAATCTGAACTAAATATCCCGATCAGAATAAGAATGCTTACCTTCCGCCGTGTGGACATGGAAGCAATGTTGGTGAGAACAACGGCCTGAATCTCTCGGTGAGAACGAAGAAGTCGCACCAGAGCCCTTGCCACGAGTGACACTTCAGTGCGTGGGGCGATGTGCTGGTACAGCTGAGCCACTCCTAGTACCACCTACCCATAAAATTTGCAAGAATTAAACCCAATAGCAATACCTGACCTGCACTGTCTAGGTACATTTTTGTATACCTGCACAGTTTGTATATTGTATAAGTGCATTGTCTATATGCACACACATGATGAATCTATGTAAACTTGTATAACAATTTTACTGAATAAAACCTGAACTGACATTATAAAAATAAAGAATCGTGATGGTGTGTGAGGAAACAGAGTACTGTGTTCACTTACTGCAGCATTGCGGCTCTGTAGCAGCGGCTTCGCATTCCTAAGGAGGAGTCTGTGGTCGGGATCCATTGGTTTGGGCCTTTTTGCAAGAGTCTCGTCATCTTCAATTTCTTCATCATCTTCATAAAAAGGTCTTTCCCTGTCATCATCCTCACTCTGTGATGTTGAGCAATTAATATTAACCAAACAAGCATAGAATATGGCTGTCAAACTATGATGATGATGAAACAATCACCCTTCATGCCATCACCCACTCAGGGGATAAAAGAGGAGAGGAAAGGGAATGAGAGGGAGTGGAGTGTTTGTGCTCTTGATTTTGACCATCCTCCTTTGTGGCAGGAAAAGGCTTTAAAAAGAAAATCAGTCACATGAAAGCTCTGGAATCATAACTATATCCTTGTTTCACATAAGGGAATGAGTGTTAGGGGTGGGGAAGTTGGCAATGAAGAGCAGTGGACAATAATGGGTGTTGTGTAGAGCATGGAGTAGGGAGGGTGAGTAAGAAACAGCAAAGTCTTCTGGTGTAATATTATCTATTTCAGCAGAACAAGTCACTTAAAGATCAAACTATAGCCAAGGTTTCATGTATATCACTGTCCTATACTGTGGCTGGGATGTCCACACTCCAGGCTCCACATGAGTGAGTGGAAGACATACACACACAGTTCTCACACAAGTAGTACTGAGCTACATGGTCTAATTCAAACTGGATGGGATTACTTTGTGTATGCTTAAAATTTGAAACTTCATTAAATTTTCACCTTCTCCAAAATTTGAAATTGTGAGACCTTATTTTAATGCATTGTTTCACTCTTATTATGGTCACTTTTTGTCGTTTAAGCTATTTACTTTCTTCTTATAAAGCACAATGGTACTCACACCAGCATTGGGGTCAACAAACTGGGTACGAGCATATCGGGTCAGCATGTTTATGATGATGACCTGACCCCATTCCTCCACATCCACGAGCAGGTTGCATAATTTTCGGTAATTTTTGTGGATCAAATCAATTCGCTCTGGGCAGACCTGTCAATGAAGGTACCGGTATGTGTACAGTACAATAAGATAATAAACTGCAGATGGAAACAATGAACAAATATTTCTGATCTTACAACTAAGTAACAATTACTCAATACAATTCTCTAAATTAACACAAGGTAAGAGAAAGGTAATACAGTATAACTAATTGTTTCATACGTACAGATCACGTTTCAGTATGACATGAGAATTGAAAAATAATCAATATTGGTTGTGTTTAGTAGGAACTTAAGTTTAACACTGGGACCTGGATGGGGTTATGCCTCCTCACCATGAATAAAATCTGAACTCATAATTTCTGTCTTTCAAACTGGATAAATTATCACAAACCTCCTCAAATGCCATCACTGCTGAGCCAACTACTAGTGTGGTCTTGTCTGACAGCAGCTTTTCAATTACTTGTATTAATTCCTCTTTCTGCTCAGGATCAAGACTGAAAAGTTCATAAATATAAGTAATAATATGATACATTGTTATAGAACATTTAAGTCCTCTATCAATATACTGTACATGTTGTTCTTGCCCTGCTGCCAGTCTCACCACAATACTGTAGGACTTTACTAACACTCTACCTCTAAAACCTGCCACCTTGCCTCTCAACCTTCCCCTTGACCTTCTAAAATTCATCTCATGCAAGTATACGTATTTCTGTTATTACTTTCTTATAATTGTCATTCTTTTTAAATGATTCTAGTACAGTATATAAATTTTTCCTGGGAAGTATGTATGACAAAAAAGTATGAGGGTCATTTATTAAGTAACGAGACTTTTTGATGGAGACAGCAAAGAGGAGGGGCAAGCACAGTGATCACGTTATGAAATTTTAGACATGCAGAAGTTACATCTTAATCCGTTTGTTTAGTCAGCTCATTCTATTAGTCTCGAGTAAGTGTTCCTTTAACGATGAGTTCTCCACTTGAAGTTTGTACTTTGGAAGAGCAACGATCTGTTATTTGTTTTATAAATTCAGAAGGGATAAAACCAAGCGAAATTCATCGCAGAATATCACAGAATATCACTTCAATATAGAAACAATTGCATCAGTCGAACAAACATTTGCAAGTTGGTTGAACAATTCAAGAATGGTCAAACAAGCATTATGGACATTGTGCCGGACGACCAGTCAAGGTTTCAACACCCACAGTGAACAGAATACACAGAAAATTCTTAGAGAACTGGGCTGGAGATTTTGCTGCACCCCGCATACAGTCCAGATCTCGTACCATCAGACTACAACATGTTTGGTCGGATCAAAACAGATTTAAGTGGAATGCATTTTTTGAATAATGAAAAGGTGAAGAGAGAAATCCGAAATTGCTTACAAAGTCAGCTGGAAGATTTTTTCACAACAGGAATAACAAAACTCAAAGAAATATGGAACAAGTTCTATTCATTTGTCTCGTTACTCATTGAATGACCGTCGTAGTAATACATTGGAAACACTGCTTCTTGTCCGATCAGTAAAGTTAAGCAACATTGAGTCTGGTTAGTACTTAGATGGGTGACCAATGGCCCTAAGGACACCAGATGCTGTTGGCAAAAGGACTCTACTGAAAACAAGCATCTCATGGCTTTGTCAGCTGTCCTTGGTCAAAATTGACTGAAATCAATTACATGTATTATTATGATCCATGAATGTGTGTGCTTGTGCGTGTTTGTCACATAAACACACACAAGTAGATGCTGAGAAGAATTTGTGTAAAAAAAGAAAGCTTACGGTACATTCCTTTACCTGGTGAGAGCTCTCTATCACCCTCCTCCCTTAATGTCACTAAACCACATCTCCTTAACACTGATCCTAAAGACTAAGTCCTTAACCTCAACCTATTATTCCACCCTCCATGAGACGAACACAACTTGAAGGAGAATGGCTCAGTAGATTCACATTTTGATAATACAGTCCACTTGAATTCCTGCCTTGTCACTAGGTCACACCTATACCTCAGAGGTATATTATTACTATAGTTTACAGGACATTTCTCAACTAAATTTACAAAACAATCTCTCCCAAGTGTGTAAATATTCTTCCACATTCTTCACCTCTCTATCTTGAAGTGTATACTGTACTGTAAGTTAAAAGTGAAATACAGTACTGTACTTCATGTGTTAAAAAATCATTTAATACACAATACACCCAAACATACATACTTGTACAGTTTTGGTATGGCATGAGCGGCTGTCTTGCGCACATAAGGAGACATATCCGTCATAGCATCCTTAATAGCCAGCATCATAATTGGTACAATAACAGGAACTCTGATACTTGACAACACCCTCAAGGCACATGCTCGAATCAGCTGGTTGGGATCCTGAAAGACAACAAGACCATGAGCTCATTATATAAAACATATCTTCATCCTCCTGCTTACTCTATGACGTCCTCTAATGTTGCTCTCTCATTTGTTGAAGGACAGCCAGAGCAAGATGCAGATTTTATTTACCATTTGAAGATAAAAGCTGTAAGGTAATGAAGGTATTTGCAACATTACACACTTTTAAACCATAATATACGGTAAACATACAAATTAAGGTTAATGTCCTTATTTTTAATAGATAATATATGACAACTGTAATTCTTTTGAGGATTGTTAAACTTGCAAATGAAATTCCAGGACTTATCCTTTATACAAAAGTTATGAGACTTAATATTGGCAAAATTAGTTATAGTACAGTATTTCACTAAAGAAAATATTAATAATAATAACAAATTAATAAATACATAAAATTAAAAACCTTTTAGTCAGCATTTTACATTTAGCCCACTGAAGGGCAGGGTTTTTTCTCAGCTGAATAAAACCATCTGGTGTTGGCCTGAATAAAATACAGGAGGTCCCTGACTTACGAATATCTGGTTTGTGAAGGCCTGCTGATATGAACGGAGTTAAACTTTAAATTTACAGTACCGGTATTTTATTTACCTGATGACCTGTTTTTTACTTTAATTTACTGTATTTTCTCATTCTATTTCTTCTTTTTTCTTAAATTAAGTGATTTTAGATATATATAAAGACTTAAGGTATGATATACCTGTAGTAGGATTTTAAATATTGCTCTGTAAGTACAGTATGCACATCGCATGTGCTCCAACTTCCGTACATTTTTTACTTAAGAACTTCCTCAGGAACAGAATCCATTCATAGCCCGGGGACCCCCTGTACTGTAACTAAATGACATATCCTTAAATGGTTAGGAGTGAATAAATTACTTAAACAAATTAAATTACTTCAGAAAACTAACTGCCAGGATAATGGGTCCAAACTTAATTCCTCATGACACCCACCTTGAGAGCTCGTTGAAAAGTGGAGATGGATAACAGGGCCAGATCCTGCTGCTCTTCAGCATAACGCACTAGATAAACATACACTAATTTTTTCACTTCCAGGTTGGCACTGACAACATTCTTCACAACAGCTGGAAACAGTTCTGAAGCATCTCTTCCTTTTGCTACCATCTGACAGGATTCATGGATAGAATGATAAGAAATGCTTTAGTTAATACAATACCCCATTTCAAATTCTACTTTTCTAACTTCTTGAATGCATATACAGGTACTACTCAGTACTGTACTGTATACCTAATGCTGTATAACCCCTTCCATCATAAGAACTCTCATGAAGAAGTACTCGTATGCAGTATTCATGTATCAGGTACTACTGTACACAGCTATACTGTAAACCAAGGCATTATTTCACTAGTGAGCTGAGCTGCCTGTCCATTGAGTCCAGGTTTGGATCTCCAGTGTGGAGGTAAATTTATATCCAGTGTGTCAATACTATAAGCACTGTATGGCATTATCCCCACTGGCTTGTTGAAAACACCCAATCACTATCTTACAGCCATTTCTGTGCTTACATGGATTAGCTGTGATTACCCAGAATGCAGCTCTCCAAACTGCATGACCTCTTGCAGCCTCTCAACTCCTGAGCAAATTTCTCACAATCTCTCCTATGTTATTCTTGGCTCTCCTTCCCTACACATCCCAAATCATGCTGATCTTGACCCAGCTGGTCTCCTCCATTCTCTACATACCTGAACAAAACCTGAACAATAACACATCCCTTTCACTATTCTCATTTCAAGCTCAAGCCGACATACATCATTTCCTTTAACTACCATACAACAACATGTTTCTCCAGCTGGTTGTATACATCTTTCCTTTCAGGTGTAGAGAAGGTCCTCTCACCATCAAATAAGGTAACAGCTCCCTCAACTTTTTCCAGCCACTCGTTACCCACTACACTCACTGTACAGGTACTATATACACAGGTAAAAACAGTTTTCTCTCCTTCACAAGACATTTCTCTCACAGTTGCTGGCCATAAACATTGCCTCAGTACCTGGCATGAACCCAAACTTTATTTCATTAATGGTCAATTTCTTTTCTCTTCCCATAACTCACTTAACATCAACTTCAGGCTCCTGTAGTATCTTCATTCTATTAAGTGCATCATCTTTTTCTTTGTAAGGTCGTAAGTTGAAAAGGCAAAAATAATACATAGAAATTCTAAAATGAAATACAGTACAGTAAAAGTAATCAATAATGAAAAATGAATAAAGTGTTACTGTGCACTTACCTTTAATGTAGTCAGCTGAATGCATACAGGGCCTCAATAATTTTTTAATTAAGCATAGAGACTACATTAATTGGATGAAGCAGAGGAGGAGACAGGGCTGCCGTATGTCCGGGTTGTTGTAAGTCGAGGAGAGACTGTGATCACACTCTTCAACCAATCAGGTGGAGCAATACTTTCTACCATAACTACATAAGACAATTTGGTTACCATCGTCACACCAGTATTGTACAGTATTGTCTGATGCCTTCTACATCTCAACTATTCCAGAGCTACAGTATCAGTGGCCTTTTTATTCTTTGTCCATTCTCTTTGAATCCTCAGGCAAGGTTCAAACATCTACTCAGTCAACAACCACATTTTCAGTCATATCTCATACACTTCTCACCAACTACATCTTTATTTCCACCCATTATTCTGTTACTTTACCTCTAGCATCCATATCATGAACCTTATTTACAAATGCATCCTGTTCCTGCTTCTTAGCCATCTAAACTCTCCTCTGAGCTCCAAGTTCTCTTCCTCATCACTACCTATCTTCCAGGTCTTGTAAATTCCCTTTTCTTCTTTATTACTCTGTTCACTTCATCATTCCATCACTGTTACTGCATGAATGACTGGACCCATCCTTCAGCCATAGTCAACAGGCCATCCTTTAGTGTGACCCAACATCTTGCTACACCACACCTCACAATATTCCTGACCCATTCCCATCTTCTCAGCTCACCATAAAATAATTCCTTTACATTCTATTCCTTCAATTTCCAAACACAGTGAGAATAAAGTAGAGATAAACATTTTCTATTATGACTTGTATGTGATATATACTGTAATGCCAGGTCACTGTGGCAGGGCTGACTCACAAATGTTCCACAGTGCAACAAGCAGTCTTACTCAAACATATTGTCACAGTAGCATGTTTACCTCACCAACCTTAACAAAAAGAAAAAAAATGGTGATCATGAAACTACTGTACTGTACTGTATTACATAATCACTACTTATATAATGTTATTTAACTGGCAGGAATGACAGATACTGACCCCAATAATTCTTTTCATAGCCTCGAGTTTGAGGCCGTCCTTATTACTGTCCAGCATCTGTTTAAGATCTTCATGTCTGAAGAAAAAACAAAAACAGTATGTAAATAATTTTTAACATAATGATACAAGAAACTGGTTTATGTTTCTTCCACAGGAATGCTTCCAAAAGCCTACCTAATACTGAGCATACTACTCCATTATATAACTTATCATAGATAAAATGAATCAACCCAACCTAACTATCCTAGCACAGGTTAAATAAATTCTAATATTAAGTAGGTTAGATGTTTAGGTTGGCCAGAAGATTATTTAGTGTTTTTGTCGTACTTTACCCCACATTTGCCCTCTCTCTACTTCAAAGATCTGCCCACTTTGAACATGTAATATCGTTGGTAATTTTATCGGTTAAAACACTCGAAAAATAAAAATTCCGATGGAAACGCTGTAGAAAAAGTATTTTTATTTTTGGCTAATAAATGACTGGTAACCGTCAGTGGTTCGGTAATTATGGAGGGTACAGTATTTTTTGAAAGTTTTGTACACAATACTTTCACTTCTATTCATTTTCTTGTGTAAATGCTATGTTTTCTAGATACTGTATAGGCGAGTTGAGATATAGGTTAGGTTTGGTTTTCTTAGGTTAGGTTGTCAAATGATTTCAGCCATTTTTATATTTTTCCCCAACATAATACAGTTTCCCCAACATAATACAGTTTCCCCAACATAATACAATTTCCCCAACATAATACAGTTTCCCCAACATAATACAGTATCCCCAACAAAATCAGTGAAAACTGGGTATTTTAACCCCATCTTCAATGAAAAACAGCGGACGGTCATTATCCGAATAATTACCTTATTTTTTCTCTTTTGCCCAATACAGTATAAGACGCAATTTCTAAATATTTACCCCTAACCTAACCTAACCTAACCCCATCTTCAATGAAAAACAGCGGACGGTCATTATCCGAATAATTACCTTATTTTTTCTCTTTTGCCCAATACAGTATAAGACGCAATTTCTAAATATTTACCCCTAACCTAACCTAAGTAACCTAACCAATTTCCAGAATGACCGAAACTAAAATATTGTAAAACTATTTTTATTACTTATTATCATCCAAAGAACATCTGTGGAAAAAATAAAAATAAATTTAATGGAAAAACTCCTCCCGGTGCTCACCATCTGCTCCAACATTGTGCATTATGTAGCCGTTTACCCTGATTCCCATCCTTAACTTTTATATACAGTGGATATTTTACCTTGACCAGCTAAGTTCCTACTAACGCTATTTTATCCTGAGTGCGCTCTGATTGGCTAAGTGCCGTGTACGTCTTGTTTAATAGGAAGATTGGTAGGCTTTGGTTGGTTAGGTCAGGTTGTATTACGTTCTAGTAAATGTCGCCTCTTTTATAATGGTAAGTTCCCATGCACAACATGCACACGGTGAAATAAATGCCAATTGCCACCAGAGTCAGGACCGGTAATGGACGAGTAGCCAATCAGTGCGCACACACGGTAAGATAGTGTTAGTGGGAACTTACTGGTCACGGCAAAACATCCACTGCCTAACTTTGGTATTGCATTATCATTATTTCGGTCATCCAGCGATTTTTACGATTTTAAGTTTTGGAATCGGTAATTTAGACAATTCTTAGACACTTTTCTTCTATGGCATTTCTTCCGCTCATGATTACTTTCAGAGAAAATCACAATATGTTTTGGGGAAATTGTCGTATTTTTTCTTAGTTCTTGTTGATGTTACCACCAACCCAGTGAGCGCCTGTACTAGAGTCTGACACATGCGCAGTTGTTTCTTGGGCATTAATTACTGGGTATGATTTGGGATCAACCAATCACAACTCGGATAGGCCCCCTGCCGCTACCTGCTTGAATTTTATTTCAGTTCCAAGATGGCTTCATTATGCAATGGCTGTGATGTTGATTATTTCCAAGCCGTGGCAGGATCTCACGTAGAATATTACGGTATGGACGGCGAGGCGTTGAAATTTTTCCACGAACACAGTGTTTTGCCAACTGAGGTTACTTGAATGAACTGTAGCCAGCCCTGTACCTATAAAGCTAAGAAACACCTTTGGTACTGTAGGAGAACTGCTGTGACCTGTGGGGGACGACCCTGATGACCCCAACTCAAGAGTCTTTTGAGTCGAATTAAGGTAAGCACACAGGTCGATAGGTGAGGTTGGGTTAGGTTTTGGATTAATCTGACCTTCAATTCTATTGCAAATTACTACTTTTTGTGATTTTCCCTCTCCTAACACCCCTGGTTCCCACTGGGGTTCCACCATAAAAATTGGATAAGGAAGATTATCCCCAAAAATAGTGATTAGCGGCTGAAATGAAGGATAAATTCGTGATTATTATTCGATTTAGCACATCTTGAATCTCATAAAAGCACTAGCTTTAGCCAATTTCTACCTTATGTATACATTCCTCAACCCTTGAAGCCTCTTGCAAACGCGTTTCTTTCGGAAAAATTGTTACATCAATAAATCTCCACCCGCAATTTCATGTCCCACCGCGAGCTGTCTGGAGCCGTGAGGCGGGTCAGACTGCCCCCGCAGGTGTCGGGTGAGGTTAAGTTAGGTTAAGGTAAGTTAATTTAGTTTAAGCTATGGGGTCCGACTAATTACCCAAATATAGCCGGAATGAAGTCAAATAATGGTCCTAGATGAATAAATCGGACTGCCAATCACTTCTCGACTAGTATTTGGTGTCACAAAGTCACAAAAAATTGGTAAACTTAATTTAATCTGAGTTAATAGATCAAGTGCATGTACCTAACCTAATCTAATCTAACCTAACCTAACCTAACACAACACAAATCAGATTAAATTAAGTTTACCAATTTTTTTTTTACTTTACGACACCAAATAATAATCGAGAAGTGATTAACAGCCCAAATTACGCTTGTACGACCATCATTTGACTTCATTGCGGCTACATTTGGGTAATTAGTGGGACCGTAAGTTATGGGTCTAGATATTTTCTTCAGTTCTGACCTTCATTTTAGATGGAAAATAACCGTTTTAGATCAAGGATAACTTACATCTTTTTTTTTTAACGACGGCCTTCCCACATTAACGAGAGTCGGATCTGAATGAAATAAATCAAAATACATCAGGAACCAAAGATCTAGTGAAAAAGGCTGTTAAAACGATTAATTACCAAATTCATTAAAAACACCAAAAAACATAATGTCAACTTCCAACAACTTGAAGTAAAAAAATACAATGATTTTCTTTTTTTTTTGCAATTTTCTTTTAAAGTAATCATGAGAGGAAGAAATGCCATAGTAGAAGTGTCTTAATTGTCTAAACTACCAATTCCATAACATAAAATCCTAATAAATAACTGGATGACCTTAACGATCATTTGACCCCAAGTGTTACTGCTTTTGTTCAGAACCAGATAGAGTATGACTGGTCCCTTTAAACGAAGGATAACAATTACAAGGTAAAGGCAATATAGAGAGATATAATCAGTTAAATGGTGATATAGTTGATGTTGAGGGACAGCACATACTTCTTGAACTCTGTACTGAAGAAGCTGCCCGAGGCGGGATCTGCGGCATAGTCCACGTCCACTGTAGGCGGCCGCTCGTTACTGTAGGAGCCACCAGTAGACATCTTTATAGTTAGTGAAGGTTATAAGACGTCGATCATCTGACCCAGGCGGCCAACACACCAGACGTTCGTTAACTACCACCTGTCATCTTCACTAACTGGTTTGACCAATGAAATTACGACTTTTATGAGAATTATAGAAGCTCTACTTCTATTGGTCAACACCTGTTACGTAGTAAATGTGAGATTTCATGTGCGACTATGTATTACTGACCAATGAAAACTTGATTTTATAGAAAAGCTGTTGAAGCTATGTTTCTATTGGTCAATACAGGTAGCCCTCACACACTCGCAGCCATCTAGCGGATGTCGGAGGAACTTTCATATAAACAAACTTGCCAGGGGAGGTTACTAGACGTCTGTCAATGTTAAAAAATGACCCAAACTGAGCCGCTAAACCATTTATATTTAAACAAATGACACGAATGGAAAATAATCTAATAAAAAAAACATATGGTAGTTTGGGTTAGGTTTGGTCATTCCTGATGTCTTAAAAGGAAATGTTAAGGTTTTATTCGTGGTGATATTTTAACATTTCCTATTGTGCTGGTGTGAAGGGTTAATGACCATTCAGTAACGGCAGCTGGTTAATGTCACTCTGCACATAGCTGTACAGTTTCTCCACCCAAATAAAATTGATGTCTTCGCTATATTCAACTAATAATGTGTAATTGTGAGCAGCCAACAGATTAAAATGAACGAAGGATAACGACTGACATGCTTGTTAACACAATTATCTTAGCACTGGTAAATTAAATAATAACATACATTTAATATTAATTTCTATATTCCTTAAGTATCACTCCATTATAAAATTTCGTTAATTACATTATTGAAAGCACTGACCTGTCTTTAACCAGTGGAATAGATATATCAGCCTTAGGGTCAAGTAGGATGGCTGGTTCACACAGTCTGGGAACATATTTCCATCGACCCTCAATCACCACAGGTGCTATAGTAGCCGAACACATGAGTTAATGAGTCTGGCTGGTGGCGGTATGTCTGACTGGTGTGAACTGATAATATTATTGGGAGGTGATAACTTGTCTCCCTCTGACAATAATGACCATTTTTATCTGTTTAAGTGTCCTCTGTTCGGCTGATAAAGGATGATAATAGGTGTTGGAATCAGTGATGTTTGATCTGGCCGCTGTCCTTGTAGAATGATTTGTGTGTCAGTTCTCCAACTACAAATACTAGTACTTCTTCTATTATGCTCCTCCTCCACCTTTTGTTACTACTATTACTGCTGCTGTGAGAACCTTCTCTAGACAGGAGCAGGAATTTGTTCACCAAATGAGGTGATTCAACCGCTGCCATGGCTCACCGCTCGGCCATGAATTATGAATACTGTATTTGACCACAATATTTAAAAAACCAGTTAGTACAGTACTTTAATAGAGATAACAGCAAATTTATGAACATGAATTTGTATTTTGGAAAGTATCATGACACCACTGTCCCCCAAATTCTTCTGTTTCCTGAGCTATAGATAATTTTATTTGTTTTTGAAAGAGAAACATCATTACAATAATTCTAAAAAGTTTATTTCCATAATAAATATATCTGTTGAGAGTGCAGCCCCAACGAGAGATGTATCAAACACAAGGCTGTAGTATTGTCTATATTTGTCTTTTTTAATTGGTTCTTCCTTTTGTGAATTTTCATTTATGTACCTTGATTATTTCTACATAGTGAAACAATTTACATTCCTTTCATATCATGTGAGGTTGTACATATGCAGCAGTCCAGTATTATGGTTATACACCATAAATACAGAATCTGTACATAGACAACAATTTAAAACACAGGCTCTAAAGAAGATTCATTGGATAAGCATAAATTGCGCTGTACACATAAGAGTTTTGCTGCTGCTCTTCTTGCTCCAGCTGCCTGAGCTGGTGTTTGAGCTCCTATGAAGTTGCCTACAAATTCTCTTGCTGTATCAGGCTGTGAGGCGGGCTTGGGGGCGGTGATGGCTAAGAGTTCCGCATAAGTAAATGCATCTGGTGAGGACAGTAGTGGCACCAAGTTGGGGAGAAGTGCTGGTGGAGTTAGCGTAAGAAGGGTGTGGTTGTATGGCGCAGCAATGAGTTCATGCAGAATGTCCACTACCAGTTGAGATACAGGGCTCACAACTCCAGCCTGGCTTACCTGCAAAAAAAAAAAAAAAAAAAAAAAAAAAAAAAAAAAAAAAAAAAAAAAAAAAAAAAAAAAAAAAAAAAAAAAATTGAACACCAATTTTCAGACAATGTTCCTACAGTGCATAAGAATATACGCAGAGGGTTTGTGAATTTGCAACTTTTGCATTAATAACATAAAGACCAACAGGTCCTTCCGAAAGGGCGACTTTCCGCAACCTGAGTTTCTGAAACGTGGAGGATCCCAGTATGCACACACAGCCTCGTACAGAATATCAGCCAAGACACTTAAAAGATATTAACCAGAAAAAGATATACTGTACTGTATAGTTTACCAAATGAGAAGCAATAACACCATAAAGAAATACTGTTCAGCCCACAATATCATTATTATATACTTTGTTGGTTGCTGAAAACTTTCCAAGAAGGATGAGGAATTATGTACAAAATAAATTAAAACCAATAAATAAACATAGCTTCAGTTTACATTAAATCCTTTTAAGGTTCATTTACAGAGCGACCTACGATACATCCCTTATCACTTGCCTGCGTCATAAGCTTCAGTAGTGACTGGACGGCAGCCAAGAGAGATGTCCCATCTTTAGTTAGTCCCGGGGTGCCCCGAGGAATTGCCAGATCCACAGAATGCTGCTGCAGGTTAGCCTCCAGGTCCTCCAGCTCCCGGTCATGGTAGGTCCTCTTCAAGCTCACATTTCCACCACCTCCCATCACCAAGTTTATTGATGTTGCAGACTAAAAGATGTTTAATGACAAAATGTGAGTTCACTCTACTTACAAAGGAGGAAATGACATAGTTGAGACACGTCAATGAAACAATAACTATGCTGACGGGTTAATATTTAAAAAAAATTTATATGGTGTAGTAAAAACATTAACTGTAAATGTGGCTTTAAAACCTATATAATATTCTCATCATTTAGTACTTTAACTTACTATCTTGTCTCACTTACTGTGCAGTATATCTTGAGTATATAAATAATTTTGGGGGTTAACCTAAAAAAATAAAATAAAATAACATTTATATTGTGCATATAAATACTTATCTTTTAAATATTAAAATAAAAATATCACTTCATAATAACTGCAATACAGATCTTAGACTACATATCTTTAATGGTTTGTAAATAAAAATTGTGATAATTAAATAAGATAGTCAAAGAACATTAAGATGACAAAATAAAAGGTTATAAATGCAATTGTAGCTTTAGAAACACTACAAACACAACAAGCTAATTGTATCTAACAAAATATAAATCAGGCCATAACTTCTAAGGTCAAAGAATAATTAGTTCCTCTGGAGACAAAACAGTTATCTAGAGGGACACAAGAAGATGGTGAGGTTGTACAATAGTTATGTTATATTGTACAGCACAGAGACTAACAATGACATCACTTCCTGGCTTCACCTCTCTGGTCTAGATACATCCTAATCTCACATAACTTGACCTAACATATGAGACTCACATTTCTAAAGGGCAAGGTATCCTGGACCGTAACATGTGGTCACTAACAGTACTGACATGATGTGTTCAGCATGTAAGTATGTGTCTCGTACAGAAACTCCAATAATGTGGCAAAGAGCCAGCTGTATCAGTTTATAAGGACTTTCCATCAGGTAATGCTATAAAAAAAAAGAGTACCAGAATTTTATGTTCCAATTACAGTAACTCTAAATTAATCCCACTTCAGTCAAACTGGTCCTTTAAGATCAGAGGCAAGTGGCACTATATTTCTCCCCCCCCCCCACCCACCCCAGCTGAGGGAAAATAACATACAACAATATACAATATGTAGGTTATGAGTTACCATACTTAAAGGTTTCATTAAATTAAAATACAAGTCCATTAACTTAAAAGAAATTACTGAATTTGTTGTACACTAACTATTAAAGTACAGTAGTGTATTATGTTTATTAGGTATACACTATATTCCCTCCATACCTCATGTGCTCTTCTGTATTTACTCCACGTCATCTATTATTACTTATTTTACATTAAAAACAATAATTAAGTGACCAACAGAGAACATCCCAGAAAATTAACAGTGTAAAGAAAAAACACTACATATACTCTATTACCCTGAACAGTGGTCATAAACAAAACAACAGCTACCAACCTCGGCTTTAACAGGGGGTTGTTGGACGGCCAGCCAAGCTGATATAATCATCATGACTGCAAGGCGAGCCAACGCTTCTGTTCTTTGCTTGCTTATTAACTCCCCTTTGGAATAAACATGATTCAGTTAATCATAAGCAAAAGAAATTTTACCTGAAAAATTAAAACTAATTACAGTACTGTACTACATGATACGTTCACAGCTGAGTCATACTATACAAACAAAATACATAATACTATTTCATATAACATTAAAAAATAGGCAAGTACGGTACAGCAAATTAGTCTATTAAAGGACCAGAAACAGTGCTGCCAAAATATAAATGAATAAAGCAATGGTAGGAAGGTTACTTTAACATCTCTAATACTCTATTGACAATATTCACATGGGCCAGAAAGGGGCAACTGACTTCTGTGTATACAAGCACTGACATCTCACCTGAACAAGATCCAGATATATGCATGGGTAATGCATGTACCAGTAAGCTTAATGTACAACCAACTACATTCTGATGCAGTAGACCATAAATCAAGTCCATGCCACGAGTCAGATCAGAGTGGAAGACACTCTGCATCCCTACCTGTTAAATACAATAAAACCAACATTTACAAGTGTAGAAACAATTTAAAAGGACACACACACATTATTCTGGAGTTTACTCTGTATACAAAAGAAACAAGTCAACAAAAATTGAATTAATCATCAGAAAAGTGTATACTCCTTGCAGGCAATAATATTAACAAGTGTGTACTGCAATCATCCCAGCATGATGCTCATATCAAAGGTTGATTTGTGTGAAAACCAAACTCCTGTTTCTATTTTCTGACTTATCATAATGTGTGCCTGATGTAGGTGAGGACCTCATAATGCTAGGTACAGTAGTAATTTGTTCTTATGAAAAATTAAATTACACCTCTGAAAATGCTAAACTACAATATGGTCTTCAGCTTTAAATCCTAAGACAAGTATGTAAGTACAAGTACATATGTAAGTGCAAAAGTAACCATTCAGTGAACTAAAGAGTTAATATGTAAAAAGTTTGTCCAACCTTGAAAGAAAGTGTCTTCCTGTACCACACTGTCCTACTCAAGTCTACATCACACCTTAAATCTGTTACAAGTTTCTGTGTGTTGTTGCTGATGTGTTTTACCAAGGTGTGCAGAATGACTCAACAAAATTGGTGAAACTTAGTCTAGACCAACGATAATGTACGTCATTCATCAGCATCATTTATGGCCATTTTACCCACTTGTGAGGATTAGCTGTGATTATCCGATGCCAGCTCTACATACTGTGCAGACTTTAACAGTCTCTCTTGGCAGGTTCTTAACTCAATGTAATTTCTTACCATTTTCTTCATGCCATTCTTAGCCTACTTGTGGTTCTCTTTCTCTCCACATTTAGACTCATCTCTTGACCCAGTTGATCTTCTCCATTCTCTCCACATGCCTGGCCACCTCAGCCTACATCTATGCAAAAATTTGCCAATTTTCTCAATATCCAGCCGCCTTATTAGGCTAAAATAAATTATACCCTTGTTTCTGGCTTTACAACTGATCCAATGCTTTTATGGCCAATCCGATTTTTTGTTTTTTAATCTGTAAGAATTTATCTTATATTCTGTTCTGAAATACAAAAAATATGCCCCCCCCCCCCCAAAACAAATCCTTGCCCAACATTATGATAGCAGCCATCTTGAACCTGATGAGACTGTGAGACTGCATAAGACTTTACAAGAGAAGTAAGGCTTCTTCTGTCCTTGTCATGCTGCTTAACAAGTGAAGACACAAACATAAAAGAAATATTTACCATGTGCTGGCCATCAGATGCAGTGCAGGTATTCACATTAATTTCAAAGAATATCACCCACAAGATGTCAAAATCAGATGTTCAGATTCAACACACAATATCACAGGCCCTTTGACTATACCATACCATCCTTCTATTTCCTATATTTCTCCACTGCCTCTCCAATACTCTCTGCTTGCACTAAGTCAACAGCACACAACAGCTCCCAGTTATGATATGGATTTTATTTGATTTCTGGCTTGATAACCTTGCTCTACCAATAAAAAAATTCTCTTCACATAACTCAAATGATCCCCAAAAATATATACAGTATATATTTGCATGAAAATTAAGAAATCCACAAGAGAGAGAGAGAGAGAGAGAGAGAGAGAGAGAGAGATACAAAACCTATAACATACTAACTTTAATTAGGTCACAGACAAACCATCTCGTTCCACCAAGTCGTAACAAATCTTTGAAGGTGGCCAAGGCATGATGAGTGATGATGCCACCGGGGAATACTTGGTTCCAGGTCTCCCTCA
Source organism: Homarus americanus (assembly GCF_018991925.1). Taxonomy (NCBI): domain Eukaryota; kingdom Metazoa; phylum Arthropoda; class Malacostraca; order Decapoda; family Nephropidae; genus Homarus; species Homarus americanus. The sequence continues at coordinate 7,305,346 of NW_024732867.1, read as the reverse complement.
GCAGGTGAGACAGTGGCTCTTGGGAGAACAAATAAGACAGAATACTCGAGTCTCCTGGATTGTTGCTCCCATTTCTGTTGTTACTGTGGACATGTAGTGAACCCTTACTCTTCCCTCCATAAGAAAACAAATACTTTGCTACAAAACTGTCATATGGTGTATTAATAATTTTATAAACAGTAATTACAGTATCTCCTCGACTTACGACGGGGTTCTGTCCCGACGACCAGGTCGTAAGTCGAAAAGGCAAAAATAATACACTACATAGAAATTCTAAAATGGGTGACTTTTTCTTCTCAGCACCACAAGAACTCTCACTTTTACGCTTGCCAGCCATTTTAAAGGGAATTACAAACAAAAATTTTGTCAGTACACAGCGCGATCACTAACGTCGGGACTCGAAAATACGTAATGTGAAAAATATTTTATACAGACCATGGCCGTCGTGTCCCGGTTGTCGTAAGTCGAGGAGAGACTGTACAGTATATGCAGGATAGCTTGTAGGATACGTAATTTGAAAGGAGTCATATAAAGATGCTATCAAATTTTTCAAGATAAGGAATTAACAGGGAACAATCAACCAAAGTTCACTATAAAATTGTTCCTGGTGTCTTTGTCCAGTGTGTAATAAAACTTAACATTTTAAACAAGTGTTAATCATATGAAAAGACTTAAGTGCTGCCAGGGTAGAATATATTTAATACTACAACACCAATTTACCTGTTGCTACTGCTGCTAGTGTTTGAGGCAGCTTGGACTCCTCCCTTCATCACCTGCACCATGTTCTCAGCTATTTCAACCATCAGTGTTGACCTGACCAAACAATAATATTTATGGGTTAATATCAGCACACAATTAATGCTCTATAATCATGTGTTAAATGAAACCAAATTTCACCATAAACTTATGACTGATAAACTGAATTATAATCCACCATCAAGAAAAACGTGACATTTTTTAAAACTACTCTTAAAGGTTTTATCCTTGACATATACCCCATAATTGTTTGGTCATACAATTGAGGATGAGGAAATAATATTAGAAATATTAACGAATGAATTAAATTTAAAACTGGGTCCCCAGGGAGATACAAAATCTTGGAGGATTGGTAAAAACAGCCCTAAAAACGTTTACAGCGGAGGACAGTGGTCGTCAACCTTCAGATATAAGCACGGTACTGTTACTCATTGACTCTGCATTACCTGTCTTTAAAGTTATCAAGGGTGGCTACAGATGGGTCATGATCACCGAGAGAAGTCTGCAGGTAATGTAGGAAATTCAGGGGCTCAGCTGCCTGGTCTGCATCCACAACCTAAAGGGAATTGGTGCTCTTTTATAATCTATTTAAAGAAATTTCTTGTTTATTATATTAAAAAAATGTAGTTGCTAACATCCTAACAGTTGTATGGCTAATAGGATGATGAAGATATTACAAGATAAGTTACCTAATATTTCTGGTTTCAAAAAAAGACAATACTGTCATATACCACAGATGATACCACTCAAGAGTTTTATCATACAAACCCCAGGAAATTATATAAAAAATACAGAAGAAATAAGCAAGGAATAAAGGCAGGGACAAGTTACCACTATATTGCCATCATCTGTCTATAAAAAAAAAGCTTTAATATTTGCTATATGAATGACATCCATTCCCATTCTAGAAGTTTGTCTAACACACTCAAACCTGGTCAAGAATAATTGAAAATAAAATTTTGTATCTCACAACAATTAATAATGGTTTAGACTTAAACAAAATATATACAGTACATATAATCAATGCAGTACAGCCATAGTTTGTCACGAGGAAAAACTGGAGGAATGAGAAATTTGCTGTGAACAAACTGTAAAAATAACAATAAGAAGATAAATTATTCCTGGTCTGGTTAACTCACCTGAACATGGGAACAGAGCCATGTACCCACACAAATAGGGAGGCAACACAGATGATAACTCAGTCGGTCCAGAAGTTCCTTAACATGCTGAACTGGAAGTGCTCCCTGTTGTGAAGCGCTCACTACTTCTCTGAGCGCTACTGCTGCTACTTGGCAAACATCACTCCACCTCACCATACTATGGAGAAATGATTACAATGAACCCAAACTATAGATATAATTAATATAAGAATCACCCACCTATTACAATAAAACCACCAGAATTATTCATTTATTGTATATACAATATGTATACTGTACATACAAGTGACTTATCCTTGCTTAAATTATTCAAACAATATCCCACATTAATAACCCAAGACTAATGAGTTATCATTTACCTCCACATTTGTACTTAATTTTGTACAATTAAAATGCACACACTGAAACATTTCTTGAAAACAATTGAAAGGTAATTTGTGAATATATTTCAGTAAATACAAGAGTGTAAAAGATACTGTATTCACTAGGCAGATAGGTATTACAGTCCCAATAAGCAGTTAAAAAACTTACTTGTATTTTTTATCCAGCTCAGAAACATTAACTTCTCTGATGAACTCTTCCACAGCATTCTGATCAGTACGGACAGACATCAGTGGAGCCTTGACGCGACCCAACTCAGGCATGTTTTCTTTCATCCACTGTTCCACAAAGGTCTCGCATTTTTCTGACACCACAACCTAGAGTGTAATGGCGTTTTTAATAAGTGTACGGTATATTTACAAAGTTCATTGTTCACTGCATAACTATTTATTATTTAATCAGAAACAATGTACATTATTTATTAAGTTAATCTTGTAAGGAAAGTAATATTCTAAACAACACAAGCAGAGCCTCCAGCCTACACCATAACCTCTCAACAACATATTTCTAATCATTATACTTTAACACACACACTCAAGGCATTCCTCTCCCACCAAACTCCTTTTCCACCAATGTATTTCTTCCCCATACATAAGAGTTAATTTTCATTCATAGGAACTCCTCTCCCTAACCTATTCCATTACACACTGTTCTACCACATCATTTTGAAATTGCTTTATAACTGTTCCCATACACCTCTAACACACCCTACAAGTACTTACCAATACATAATTCATGGTCCTGTACTCTCATCTTTTAAATATCAAACATCATCTACCTCACAATACAGCATTTCCCTCACACTTCTTAACTTCTAATGCTACTTGACTAAGGCCACCTCAGTATATACCACACCACCCCCCCAGCCTCGACACTGGCCTGAACCCACGCCTCTGAGGAGTCCACAGTGTTTATGACTGAGTTATGATTGTAGTATCCTTATTTCTTCGCATATTTCATCCAATCTATCTATCTATCTCACACACGCACACATGCACAAAATATATGTAACTTACATCAATACCATACTGCTGCACAATGTGGCAGAGCAAAAGAAAGGAAATATCAAACATCAACGCTCGATTGATGGCCATTTTTGTCGTCTCTCCAGGCTGGGGATCCTGTGGGGGGTGAGGAACACATATATCTACACACAATGTACAGCACTGTCCTTCAAAATCCAAATGACTGAAGAATAATATATGTAAAACATCCTCTGTCATTTTAATTCCCTTCTTTTTGAACTCTTTCCTGTCAAAGATACTGGTACACCATAAACAGAACTTGATCTATATTTTGAAATAGAATGATCACTTCTGGGATTCTTTCGTACAGTAATTATGCCTACGGTACTTTGGTGGAAACTATCTCATATATTTAGTAAGGTACAGATAGCATACTGTACAGCAACTTATGGAAATGAGCTCCCAATGACCTTAAAACTTACTGATATAACTCTTTATGCTTACCAAACAGATATAGAGTAAACCCAATAATAACTCACCATACTAAGCTCATTAAACTTAACAAATTTCTGTGCAAATATATGAAGGCTGCCTGAGGCTGCCGCAGCTGCCAGCAGCAGGTCCCGGCTCTTACCGCTGATCAGAAGATTCATGACAGGTAAGACAGATTCCTGAAATATACACAAGAAGCCTTTCAAGTTTTTCTTAAATTTAATACTGTCAAGACTAAATCCACATACAGTATATACATCAAAGTTTTGTATGTCCTGTATTATAATAACAATCATTAATTAATAAGAATCTACCTCCTTTTACACTGCAATTTAATAACACAATAGAGTATATACAAATGTCTATTATTGCCCTAAATATTAAAGTGACTAAATGAATCAGGATAATAAGTAATAAACTCTTTAACGATATATTATGAATTTCTGTTATGCTTCCAAGGCGAGAATATAACACAGTAATATTAGGAGTAGCAGCTTCAGTTATGGTGATGTAAAAAGGATAAGAACAAAATGGTTAAGAGGAGACTTGGAATAACTGAAGACCCTACATTGGTCATCCTGGTGTACGGTCACTAATATAGAGCTGGGTAATAAAAACAGTCCACCGAGTCATGTGTGCAATTAAGGATCTTTGGTAATACAAGATATAAGATGAGCCTTGACAAACTACTATCAGACAATTGTACAGTAACATGATGTAAAGTATAAACCTTCAACATTGTTCCCCAAGTAGGTAGTATTGCTGCCCTGGATCCACTTTAACCGTACAATATATAGTAACATCCAGCCAACTACAGTATGCATACAGTATATAGGTTTATAAAGATCAAGTATTACCTGGTTCTTATTACTGAGGGTCTTCAAGATACTAGTGACAGTGGGCTGAGCACGAAGGATGAGGTTTGGGCTTCCTGGATGTGACATCTGAGCATCATTATTCTGGATATTAGCAAGCACATTGGATTCCTGAACTCTGTAAGAAATGCAACACAAAAAGTTTTCAAAGATAAACCAGACTTTTGGTTTTGAGGTGAAAAGGGAATAAAATAACAGAGCCAATCTATTAAAGCTGTGAGTGTGTGGCCCATAGATATGACTGGCCATCCATTAGAAACAAAAGATATAAGACACAGTATACTAAGCCTTCAGTACACAAGGTGGCACCATAGCTTGCAGTGCACTATCTTGATAAGTTAGGCACCAATTAATAGCTGGGTGGACTGGGAGTGCACCACAATTAAACCAGAGACTCAAAGGACAGGACCCCAGTGCTGTATTCACTTAGCTGCTGCATTCCCACAATACAGTTGTAAATATTAATACAAAAATAAATTATGTGCACTTGCTCTTGAGTCCAGCAACTTGAAAAAAAGTATAAATGAAGGCCTTTATGTCTCATAGCAGCACTAACATGGCTAAATAATTAAGGACTATTTATCCATTTTTGCCTCACGTCTCAAGCAGTTCATACCCACAAAGTCATTAAATTTCATTATCTCATTTATATTTTTAAATTTAACACTGGCTGAAAACTAATATTAATTTATTATCAAATACTCATTACTATATTAGTCAGTTTTCTCCATTTACCTCTTGATGGAGATAGACAAAGACTACAGACAGAACAACAGCACTATGTCCCAGAGATCCATAAATAGTGAGTGGCTAGTGAGGCGAGATACTGTATACGGCGGAGTTGTGATAATTCGCAGGTTAGGTACAACTGACCACAGTTCCCACATACAGTACTTGTAATAGTGAAGACAAAAAATGAATTATAAATTAATATACTGTACATTAGCTTTGGTTACTAACCTTACTGCAATGATGGCTTGAGCATCTGTTTCTGAAATAAGGCTGGTCTTGTTGACAAGTTCATTCAGTAAATACTCTAAGCAGTTACAGTTGATACGGGAGTCCACTTGGTCCAAGAGTATTGTTAACTGGGACAGACGCTGCACAGCTGTTAGCAAATCCTCAGATTCTCCACTCGTAGATTCCCCTGAGAGTATAATAAAACAGGTATAAGGAGAAGAGTTTCACACCACCAGTATTAGTTTCTACATCAGCATTATTTTCCTAATTCTTCCTTTTATACACTAACTACCTCACTGAAACCTTTCAATATTCTCAAACTGATTCTTCTTCTTCAGAGCCAGCAGGGGATCACTGCTTCACTTACCACAACATAACAACGGGAGATTTTATACCTTTTAACTATCTTCTTCAACCAGCCACTTTCTTGTTTCTCACATCACACCAGAGAAATAACAAAAAATAATAATCCAAAATATCATCATAAACAAAATATAAAACAATAAATCAGTGACTCAGTGATGGAGTAATTGTTGGAGAGACAAAGGCATATATTGAGGGAGGTCAGTGAAGGAGAGAGAGAGAGAGAGAATGCACCCCAGATGAGCAACAGCAAGATCTCTCTAACCATAAAAGGAGGGGAGAGACAAACTAACAAGAGTGTGGGGAGAAAGGGGAGGACATACAGTTGGGAAGATTAGGAAGGAGAGGATATGTGGCTGGAGAGAGGTTTTAAGACATGTCAGTACTTATTATATTTACTTTGACTCCATTCCCTCCTTCCATTTCAAATTTCTCCACTAACTCTTCAATAATATTCGTTATCAGCAAAGTCATCAGCATACGTCAACTCCCCGGGCAGACCAGTCCTAGAATCTTGTGACAGTTCCTCTAACATAGTGGTAAGCAGCAGGGGGCTCAAGACAGACTCTTGACTGACCCTAATATCATCTCAAGTTCCTCATTTTCCTCCCCATTTAATCTCACAGAGGTTGTCAGGCCCTGATACAAGGCCCAAACCACTCATATAAGACACTGTGATGCCGCATAGATTACAAACATCTTAAAATAATTGTTCCCAAGCAGTGACCTCAGGCAGTGACCCGAGAAGAATCCCATGGCTCATAACAGTGAGTCAGTCATTCACAAGATAACCAGCAACAGCCCAATTGCTTACCTGTGGTTTATCAGTACCAGTATTTCCACTGATTGGTACACAGGAGACAGGTGGGTTCACAGGGGAATTTTATTTGAATTAAGGAGTTTTACCCTATTTTCAAAGCCTTAACCATTGTAGGGGATACAGAGTCTACAATCAAAGCAAATCAAGAATTTTAAACCTCACGACTGAATATTAATTACAATACAACAGAAGCACCACAAGCATTTATATATAAAGTCACTGATTTAATGGCAAAAATCTAACCCAATAACAATGAGGATGATGCCAGGCGAGTGAGTGATATATTAACAGGTCAAACACATGTTAACACTGTACTGTACTGTATTATTATGGATACACTGCAGTACAGGTGTATAAAAACTTACCAAGAATCTCATGCTGGTCAATCATCATACTAACGTAGCTTTAAAAAAAAAATAAATGAGTCACACAATAATAGTAATAAATAATCCAGAAGTACTGCTAATAGTTACCTACCACTGAAAATGACATGAATGGTGTAGAGTATAGATGGGACCTTTATGAACGTGAAGCCCACCCATTTAAGCTCTTGATATGCACGGTGTTCTGGACAACTTAGACCTATGAAACTATTTCTCAGTAGTTCTAGATACAGCTCCATGGTACTCAGTCCCTGAAACAAAGGCAAAATATTCCTCATAATGGGCTGGAACCTAAGAGTTTTAAACAACAAGATACAGTACAAAAGTCAAGCAATATGTCTCCTACTGGATGGCTGCCAGTCATCTTATATACTGTGCTAACACTATGTTTTCCCGCCTTAATATGACGTAATACTGTATATCTTTACAAGTTATTTATGCACAATCCCATCCAATATCTTACCTACAAGAACAGCCCAGTAAATTTAATCAAAATTCAGAGGAGAACATCATCATCTAAGCAAAATTTGTCTTGAGAGTTGAGACAGACAAGCAAACAGATAAGACACATTCTTGAAATAAAATCTCATAATTTTGAGAAGCAAAACTGTTTCCTGTGGTTAAATACATCACTGCCTTTGTTGACGAGTTACCGATATAACATACAGAATGAAGGAAACTGCAGCGGGCCTATTGGCACAGACTGGGCAGTTCCGTTTACACCCAACCCCTATCACTCATATATCCACCCAACCTGTGTTTGAAGCTGTCCAGCGTATTAGAGTTAATGATGATGTTTGGTAACTTGTTCCATTCATCCAATACTCTATTTCCAAACCAATGTTTACCTATCTCACGCTTAAGTCTAAATTTGTCTAATTTAAAACCATTGTTAAGAGTTTGCTCCTGGTTGGATAGTTTGAGTACCTTTGTTATATCACCTTTGTTTAGCCCTGACTTCCATTTATACACCTCTATCATATAGCCCCTCACTCTACGTCTCTCGAGGGAGTGTGAATTAAGATGCTTTAACCTGTCTCTGTACTCAAGGTTCCTAATACCCAGGATTAATCATGTCATCCTCCTCTGCATGCTTTTAGGGATTCGATAACTATTCTGTAGTACGGTAACCAGAACTGATTTGCATGATCCAAGTGGGGTCTCACAAGCTCAAGATAAAGTTGTATACAGTTTTAGGTTAGGTTAGATTTGGTTTGTATTCATGTTCATCTGAAAAGAAGGAATTCAGTCAGGATTGACATTTGGTGTCCGGATTAAGTGACATTATCCAAATAATCGAGTTCTGGATTAGCGAAGTTTGTCTGTATTTAAAAGGAGATGGCCAAACACACAGATAAATGGATGAGTTATAAACATGACATCCTTATCTGTTGTTACCAGTGGTGGACTACCATAACTAGAGAACACTAGGGAAGGGGATCATTTCCTCCCCCTGGTGGTCTACAACAATAAAGTACACAGCATAAGGTACAGTATTATTAACACACATTGGAGCATGTATCATCAAGGTAGCTATGAAATACTATAACAAAATAATAATACCTGGAGTTGCTGAAGGAGCAGCAGTTGGTGGGCAAATGTAGAAGCATCACGTGTGGTGTGAGTCATGACTTCCAGCATCACAAGACTATGCATAGCGTAACATAGAGGAACACTCCTGCTGTCAAAGATGTGCTTGATGCCAATACTATCCAGGGGCTGATAATCCCGCAACTGACTGCAATAATAAAATATTGATACATTTTAAGTACAGTACATCAGAGTAGAGAAGGACTGGTAGGAGTGGGGAAAAGTGTTAATACATACAAGATACAACCACATTATTGTATGGTAGGAAAACACTTATACCAGAGGGAAGGTTGACTCACCATGTTGTTATAATAAGGAGGTCTTTGTTCTCCACTATGGCACCAGCACCAGCCAAGAGAGTCTCAACTTCTACCATCTTTTTCACACAATTACTCCAAGTACCTAAAAAAAAAAAAAAGACCAAATCTAATGTTACAGAGGAAAGAGTCGTGGGGCTTATTAAAACAAGCTGTCCTGGTAATACACTGACACAAATATCCACTTCCCCTTAGTCCCCTACTACCTACAATACAACACTCTGTCCCATAACCAGTAAAGATGTTCACATACAATTCCATAAATGTCCTCTTGGCTACATCTGTTAAATATGTGAAGATAATGCATAACTGACATACTGACTAAGGCTGACAGTGCTGTGTTTTAATGAGGGAATATACAGTTTTTTCTTTCCCAACTCTGGATTGTTTTTCACCTTGATACACGGAGTCAATCACAGTAACATCCAAAAGCATAGGTAAATTAAACTCTTTATCTCGGTATTAGGGAGAAATTAATTCAACTACAACCTGTACTGTATTGGATATATCATAAACATCAAGAAATGCTGATGCCTAATGTTTTTTTCTCACTTGGTAACAAACATTTCATGAACCAAGCTCAAGACCACGTCCCTTTTAACCACTCTCACTCTCTTCTCTGATCACGTGTTTATTTAAATTCACCTAAAGTTTAGTGTCATTGTATACAACACGACACAACCTGCCAGCTTAATGATGGAGCCACTGAGAAAACCTGAGTGAAGGATTACTGTTTTGTGACATTAAAGAGAACACAAGGACTGAAAACTAGAAGATATGGTTATCCTGAGTACAGGTAGTTCTGCTATAACGCGATAATTGTGTTCTTGTAAAATATCGTGTTTAGAAAATCGCGTAATAGAAATAACAGGGCTTATGGAGAAAATAGGGTTAGGTGCAGATTACTCGAAATCGAAAAAATTTAGTAGTTTGCCTAACACAAAGGATAGCACAGTCTAAATAAATGTTACATTCATATCTAATAATGAAATCATACAGTAAATGTAAAACTTTACTTGATGGGGGAGAAGGGTGATTTTGAGGTTGATAAAATCGAGCTTCTCTTCAAGTGTTTTATCCTTTCTTTTACGATCATCACCGGGAATTCTATCACCAGAACGCTTCTTGTTGATATTCTTCTTTACTATATTCACAGTTAATACAGTGGGGTATGCTATAACGAACGGATCCTACTACGAATATTCCTATAACGAACGGTTTTACCTATAAAATTGAGAATGCTATAACGAACGAAACTCCTACAACGAACATTATTTATTTTATTTTTTTTTATTTTTTCTAATTTATTGTTTTTTTATTACAAATATTAATGATATTCTTTATTTCAGGGGTTTAGATGCATATTTATGCACTTTTTTACAATTTTTACAATTTTATATTATATTTTTCAGTGTTAAGTGGTTGTATTTGGGGGCCTGGAACGGATTAATCCTATAACGAACGAATGCTATAACGAACAAGGTTCTAGAACCAATTAGATTCGCTATAGCATACCCCACTGTACCACAAAATTGGAGAAATAGTAAGCAAAAATCGCATTATAGCAAACAAGCGTTCGCGTTATACAAATATTGTTCCTAATTCATAAATCGCGTTAGAGCAAATTCGCGTTATCAAAACACGCGTTATAGCAGAACTCACTGTACATAATCTTAACCTCTTGAGTATGATATCTTAACCTCTTGAGTACGATATTTTAACCTCATGAGTACAATATCTTAAATTCATGAATACAATGTCTTAACCTCTTGAGTACGATATCTTAACCTCATGAGTACAATATCTTAAATTCATGAATACAATGTCTTAACCTCTTGAGTACGATATCTTAACCCCTTGAGTGTGGTATCTTAAACCCGAGTACAATCGTCCTTAAAGGGTTAAGTTAACACGAATAGAAGAGAAGGTGACCTGAACCAATAGGAAAGATCACAACAAGATAAAGTCAAGAGGGAAGACATCCTCACCCGGCTCTTCTCGACGGCCAATTTCCAGCATACAAATGAGGAATGGGCATTTGAAGATGTCCGTCAGGATGGAGGCTGCCAGGTTGAGGTTAGTGGAGAGTTCTGGTGCATTGCGTAAGTCCAGCAGCTGTTGTGTAGTCCAGCCAGTCACCTGTTTTATACTCACAAGTTTATGTCAATGTAAAGTTTTGAGTCAAGTTTCTACATAAACACCAGATAAAGTCATCATCAATGTTTTATAATATATATTTATTATAATATGATGAAATAATCTCATGAAACTTTATAATATTCAGCTCAGTAAAGGATACAAGTAGTGAAGCAACAGTTTTCAAGATTCTTTATTACAAACCTGCACCAGCCATTTAACCCCAGCAACAATAGACGTAGCCAACATCAAACAGTCTTCAGGCTTCCCTCTGCATGATACACTTTTCTGTAAATGCGGCAGAAATTAATATTGACTAATAAACTCTATGACACAAAAGGGTTTTTAAAGAATGAAAGCTACATTCATGATTGCAAAATTCTTAAAATTGAACCAAATAATATGGAGGGAAAATGTTATTATACGAGTATAACCACAATATTGTACAATAAAATAAAACATTTAGAGTTACTGTAACTAATCAAATTCAAAAGAATAAATTGACAGTTCAGGGCCCAGGTTCCCCTCACTATAAAAAAGAAAACTTAACTCTCCAAAATATGGAGAAATAATAATAGATATTATACTGTATTTATCCAAGATTCTACAACTGGGTTTCATCCACATACAAAGTTTCCTATACAGTACAGGCATTTCTACTTGAATTGTTGCACTGACAAAATCCCCAGATGGAAACACACACATATATCGACAGAATCTTTTGTCATCTCTTCTAGCAGAGGAAAAGAAGGATAATTATATTTTATACAAGATTTACCACTAATACCACAAACTGCCTAACATAATATGCCCACAACAACTTCAGATAAGCAAGAAACCTTTCTCCTCTCAAGTGCATACTACTGTATATACACAACATCATGTTCATCTGTGCAAGGAAGCTCAAGTTTTAGTTTCATCATAAACAACCATGACCTTTTACCCACTGACCCCCAAAACAATAGGGATACATGTATTCCTCTCCCTAGAGATGAGGCATCTGAGCAATATTATCTTCACTGGAACATACAAACTAAAATTATGGTTTGGAAATCAAAATGTTTATGACAGAAATTGCCATATGCTCTGTTTTACACAAATAAAAAAAAAATCTAATATATAAAACTGTTGTCACCTCCAAATATTTTTATTTTCTCTGTACTATACTGTATTCCCTCTCTAAAACAGTAATAATCCTAAATGTGTTGATCAATCATATACTCCAACATAAGTACTGTGTTGTCTGCACTATCTCAACACTCACCATATTTCAAGACAACTGTACTGTATAAAGTCTCTTACCATCATGGACTGCATCAGGGTGAGCAGAGCGTGTACACAGTGTGGCTTATGAAGACCATCATACTTGCTGATGCTCTCTATCACACCACCATATGACACAATCTAAAAATAACACACACGTTCATTACGGGGCTTAAAAAAAATCAAATATTAAGAACCACGTAGACAAGACAACAAATAGCTCCCAGGGATTCATAATATTATGTTATCATGTCTAGAACCTGTTGTTAAGTATGGATTAAGCCCAGGCAAATACAACATACACTGAAAATATAATATAAAATTGTAAAATTGTAAAAAGTATAAAGATGCATCTAAACCCTGAAATAAAGAATACTAATATTTGTAATAAAAACAATAAATTGAAAAAAAAAATTAAATAATGTTGTAGGAGTTTCGTATGCATTCAGTAAACGTTCATAGGAATATTATAGAATCTATAGCATACCCCACTGTAATTAACTTACCAAACTGTTATGTGAAGAATAAAGTTGCAAACGGTAAATGAGTTTCTAATGAGAGAAAGTTAATGATAAACTTGTACTAAAGTGATATGATAAATAATAATAAAGAAGGGAGATGGAGCAGTCAATGTTATGTTTTAATGATGACAAAACGGAAAAAGTGCAGTGTGTGGATATATCAGCAACGATGACTGTCACACTGAGTACATGAACGAGAGAAATACCAAGAAATGTATGGAGGGAGAACTGTGTCAAAGGAGGCATAGATGGACAAATATTAACTGGGAAATAGCCATGCTGACACCATTGTATAAACGTTACACTCAGTTCCTAGACGCAAGAAGAAGAAATAACCTTGGGAACAATGTGTGGAGGGAAGAGAATTTAGGGAATAAAGAAAGTATATAAGTCAAAAGAGACAGTATGAGACAGAGAGGGAAAGGCAAAGAAAGATAAAGAAGGGTGGAGGTAAGGGAAGCAGCAGTGTGTGTGTGTGTGAATGACTCAAAATCATGGTGGCAATGTGTGGTTTTTGAGGGACGGACGAGCTACTGATGGATGATGCTACATGGTGTGAGGAATAAATCATATTGATATCTTAGGCACTACTGTGACAGAAGACCAATACAGCAAAACAACTCCAGGAGAGCAGTTACTGATTGGATGAATGGTATTGAGTGAATTAGTTTTTGTATAATACTGATTCCTGTTACACAGCACCATAAGAGGAAAGGGTTTGGAAGACTAATAATACAGTTGTAATAATAATAATGAAAGTATTATAAAGATTTTCAAGACAGTAAACAGCTACAACCATGTAATACTTCCTACAGAGATATTAGTTGACAACTCCTGAGAAGAGGTCACAAATTAGTATAAGAAATATATTTACAAAAATTAATAGTTACAATAGACAAATGGAAGGTGCCTACTGCAAGGAACACATGGGTGACTTTTAAGTCCATCTGACAAATAGTTTTTGAAAGGAAAAACTCTGATGAGTAACACTGGACCTCTGAAGATGAGGCCTTGCAGTAGTTCAATCAGATGAGATAAGAAGTGCCAAGATCTTTGGAAACTGGTCTATTGTAAATACCCAAGATATATTCATGCACCTCTGTCTATACTCTCACACCATGGTGAAGTAATTATAATTGAGTAACAAGCAACAAAAAGATAAAGAGCGTATCCCTTATTACTTTTGAGTAACATTATGCACTTTAACATTATTGCTACTGTACCGAGACACCGTAATTATCAATTCTATATAAAAAAAAAATCATAAATGTCGGAAAGATGGACACTTCCCCAATCACAAAACAGTACAGCTGTCAACCAACCTGAGAACTGAGTGAGTGTTTGAGGTAAGAGAGCATGAGGTTGTTGGGCAGTGGACCCATAAGAGCCTGCTGAAGGATGTAATCTGCCAGGTGGTAAATGTCGCCACTCACAGCTCTTGGTAACACCTGAAACAGTCACCCTTATGAGTAATCAGTCTTGAGTCATCCTGAATTTTACACCAGTTCTAAATATAGTTTGAACAAATTATTTATCACATTAATTCTTAACTGCATACAATATCTGCATTTCAAAAGGAAATTCATAAATTCAGTTACAGTAATAACACACAACAAATAATAAATATATGTGATGTTGCTTACAGTTTTGATATGAATTCCCCATTGCAGATCTGACCATCGTTCTCTCCAAGCTCAGATCAAAAGTGAACGAATGGTGCCAGCTTTACTGCTGGTAGCTGGCTCAAGAACCATCACTTAAAGACTTGTGGGGCTGCCTTAGTCAAGACCATACATTGACCCTTCTAATTTGTTATGTACTTCTTAACCTTTTCTGGTCTGAAATAAAAACTAAAGTTGAACTCATATCCACTTTCCTACATGATTTGCATAATTTTTTTTTGTAATCATAGATAAAGCTAAAATGCATGGTATATATATTAATAGGTATGGATTATCTCTTGAATTGAGTGTAAGCAATCTTGGGTAAGACTTATCTCTTCATTTGGGTACGAGTTATCTTAGGTACGAGGTGACCCTAACCCAAAATAGTGACATTAGTACTTCCTTGGCGGAGTGTACAGGTTCCAGAATGTATCTGTGTTGGTCAACTCTGGTCTTGAACCAACTCACACACACTGACCAGTGGCACAACCTATCAAGATATTTACGCTCTATAAGTAACGACAAGGACCCTAAAAGAAATACAGTATCACTAAACTACTTTCTTCTTATAATTTTCGCCACATCAGTTTACGGGCTAACTTTAATTTCCTTATAATCCCGTAAGTATACCTCTATTACCCAATGATGATGTACATACCTAACTTACATGAACTTATATAACAATCTTGCAATATACAACTCAATCTGTATAAAACTAACCTTAAAAAACACTAAAGAGTAGAGTTTTCTTGCCCCGTAGTGACAGACGGCCTCCTCAGTGTCAACAATAGTGTGGCCGCGTTCACTCCCTCACCCTCAACTCCACTTCAGTACAAATTCCATTGGTAAAGATTCATTTTAGGTACACCATGGACACTAATAATAAAAATTAGGATTTCTTGGAGTATTTGGTATTGTTTTAAGCTAATCTGACCTTTATTTCTGTCGATAATGAGACGTTATGGAGATATGACCACCCCGAGGCCTTGTTGTGAGATGAGGGTAGGTTAAGTTAGCTCATTTTAGGTAATTTGCGAGGGAAACGTCATAGAAGAAAAGTATCTTAGAATTGTCTAAACTATTGATTGCAATGATTAAAATGCTTTAGATTTCATGGTTGTGTGAAAGTAAAATTTTACCATGGAGGGTGTCATGGGTTGCGCTAGGCTTACCCACACAACCAGGGGCTTACCCAAGAGCGGGGGCAGAGTTTCAATCGCCCCCCGAGCTTTATTTTTTTAATTAAATTATCTAAAAAATACTTAATTTGTAAATCAAAATATCCGAAACACTGGCCAAATTAACCCATTTAGTTCCGAAGTACCAGTGCGCCGATGTTGAAATGTGGAGACTTAGCACCTCACAATACTAGGCACACAGATGATATATCAGCCCTAGTAAAATGTGACAACAGCTTTCCTGTCATTAACAGATTTTTGCAGGTTATTGCTGTCCAACCAGTTAACTGCAAGCCCTGAAAGATCAGTCTCAAATCTACGGAGACTAAAACCCTGGCTGCGTATTACCATGAAGGAAGAGAATTGTCAGGTTTGGCCCTAATGGCTATAAACAGAAATATGCTCAGTCTAAATGATGATCCTTTGATTCTTGATAATTTTGCCTGAAAGAAATCTAGACTTTTGAGCCTAATGTTAGAATAAGTATAACATAGCAACTTGAATAGTATTAATGTTATGTCCTCAAAACTGGTACACAGGGAATAGGTTATCCCAGCCGCTCACTGCACTGCCACCTTTAAGACCTAACAAACAAGATTTTAAGTGTTGTAGTGTCAGTGGTAACACCTGGGATACCTGTTCTCTGTGTATCAGTTTCGAGTCCCAATGAAGTTAATTGAATTTGATATATCACAGAAGGATTTCTGTGTATTTGTACTGTGCTTACTATGAAACAGAGTTTGAAAAAGATAAGGTTTTTTTTTCAATTTGTACAGTACATTCTGTATTTGATATTAAATTTTGTGTTCTTTTAAGATTTTACTTCATTCATACTCTTTTTAGTAACTGCCTGTGATCACCGTAGGTAATAAAAACGGCTAACCTGTGTGCATGCTTATCTGTGATTATATATCAAGTAAAGAATGATATTGTTTTAGAAACTGTTAAAGAGAAGAGAATTTGTGAAGTATGTATTCATGCCTAGCATGAATCATTGTAATGAAAGTAAGTAAAATAGGCTTACAAGCTAGTGACTGTGCTAGCAAATTTGCACATCACATTCCTGGATTCCAGCATATTATTACCAATCTAAGTTCGTAGTTAATTCGCCCCCTTGATGAAATTAATTACGTTAAGATAATATGAGTAAGACTTGGAAAAATCGAAATAGCACTCAACTCATAAAGACTAAACTAACACCCTGTATAATACTTAAAAATCATTCCCATATAATTCTCTAGAAATAAATTCCTCAACTATTTTTCATTTATTAACAAAAAAAAATACATTGCGATTCAGTGTATTTTATTTTCTCGTTATTTTAGTGAGTTTAAAGGTCTTTACATATCAAGGGAAACATTTTGTGTGATAGGGTATCGGTTCCTTAATAGATCACCTTTGTATATTATGTTCAGTTCAGTCCCCCCTCCCCCGTAAAAAAATCTAGACAAATGTAACTTTTTTCTGATTTTTTTCTTAAAATTAACTAAAAAAAACAATAAATAAATAAATAAAATAAATAAATATTGAAGTGATAACCGTGGTAACATTATGAGTGTCATGGTTTTGGTTGTATCCGTCCACCAAGAAGAATCGGTGGTAGTAGGTTAGGTTAGGTTAGGTGGGTGGTAGTAGTGGGTGGTGGTGGTGGTAGTGGTAGTAGTAGTAGTAGTAGTAGTGGTGGTGGTGGTGGTAGTAGTGGGTGGTAGTGGTGGTGGTGGTGGTGCAGGCGTTCTAATCACTTTGGGTAACTGAGGTGCCGTAGTTCGAGGGCCAGTCTGGACATTTTCAATCAACTGGCAGTCTCTAGCATATCTCAGGGACCAGAAGGTATAGCAGTACTCCAAACGGGGAAGTAATTCAGTTTTGAAGAACGTATGGACACCCTTACACGACTTATTGCTTGAGTTAACTACCTTTTCACAATGGTCCGAGAACTTCAGTTTGCTGTCAACATACACACCCAGGTCCTTTTCACATTTGAATTTCAGTTAATAACGTTTCTTCGTCCCGATGGTACATTTGATACTCCTACTTACCTTTGGTACGACCCAGGGGAATCCCTTGGGGAAATGTCCGAGTGTAGATAGAAGACTTTCTACATGACTGCAAGCAATGTGTGGTGATTAATGGCACGAAATCATCATCTGTACCTGTCACAAGTAGGGTACCACAAGGCAGTGTATTGAGCCCGCTGTTGTTTGTTTGTTTCATAATTGACATGCCTGATGTTGTACACTCCTCCATACAAATATTTGCCGATGACGCCAAGTTATTTCGGGAACCAAGAACCAAGCGGACTGTGAAGAGCTCCAGAAGGATCTCTGTAGGCTCCAAGGTCAAAGAAGTAAGTGGCTGCTGAGATTCAGTGTCACGAAGCGTAATAGGATGCACTTGGGGCGCACCAACGGTAAGGACGCGTATCATGTCCCAACGGGATGAAAAAACTGCTCTATTTGAGACTGAATGTGAGAAGGACCGAGGTGTGTATGTTGACAATGAGCTGAAGTTCTCGCGCCATTGCGAGAAGAAGGTAAATCAGGCAAATAAATTATTGGGTCTTATAAGAAGGTCGTTCAGATATCTACACGGTCCGTCCCTCGTAACGATCTTCAAGAGTGAAGTGCTTCCCCGTCTGGAGTACTGTCACCCCGTCATCATTAATACCATGGGCCGATTTTTCAAACTCAAAAAAAAAAAATTCGCCTCCATATGACACACCCTATTCCATTAGTGATATGTTAGCCAGTCTATACAGGGTGGTGATTGAGACATTGTTGTACTGTTCATCGTGTCTCATGCCCCAAAACCCATATTTAAGATAGTATGTCCTAGACATCTTTACCCTCCCCTTCCTGAAGGCATTGGGACGCTACACAGAGTCCTTTACCACAACCCCGTCCTGTGGACTGTCAGTGACATGAGACTAAGTGTGCCAACCCAAGGTTGTTATTGCCCGTGGAAAGATCATGTGTGGAAACCTGGTTGCGAAAAGAGCAATCCAGGCTGGTCTATTGATCCTAAGTGGCTAATCAAGTCACCTTACAGAGTTTTGTGCGTGGCACCATCTACAGTGACACGAGACTACGTGTGGTAACCCAAGGTTTTGTTATTCCCCGTGGAAAGATGATCACGTGTGAAAGCCTGGTTGCAACAAGAGAGACCCAGGCTGGCGGTGAATGTATCACTTGAATAATTAAGGCTCTGTTAAGTCATACCCATAGTAGAGTAATCATATGTGTCCCTAAGTTGAAAATTCCCTCTTTAGATGATTAATTTTATTACGGCATGATTGTGACTCATATATCCATGCCAATTGTAAATCATTGTATGAAAGCTTGCCAAATAAATGTAAGTGCACAATTATCTGCCCGTATCTGTGATCCTATCTTATTACTACTGAAGGTAATGACTGATTGTTTATGACAAAGTATAACCAATAGCCTAAAAGGATGTTGGAAACTAATAAACTCATTAAATCATCATTTATCAAGTATAAATCACATGGTGTTGGAAGGGCAGCATAGAGGGTGGGGGGATGGTGACGAGGGAGGGAGGGAGGGGCCCGTCTACCTGCAGATATTATCAACAAGTAGAGTTGTGTAGGAAGCGATGACCAACATTTCTTCGTGTATGGTGCCAGTGACAGGTTGACTTAATACACTGTCAAGTGAGGTTGGCGTGATGTGTGTTGGTCTGTATGATGACCGGATCACAACACAGCCACAGTGGGCATCTGTGCAGCTGCCTCTTTTGCCCAATGAAGATGACTGACAAAATATATTTACATTATAGGATAGATATTAATCTCAATCTTTAATGTTAATGAGTAATATATTAATATTAATCATACATTTAATCACAAGCCTTATATATAATGCTGTTATATAGCATAAAACAGTAAATTGTGTCATGTTATTTTTACATACTGTGAATGTATTTAAAAGTTCTACAATTCTTCACACACAATCAATGGAGGCTGATCAGTCACCAGGGTTTGGATTTACTGCCTGTCTAGTGTAAACCATAACTCAAGTTTTTTAACCACTGTTTCTATCACTCACATGGACACTATCCTTGTCCATAGATCATGTTTTATTTAACATTCCTCTAGGCATCCCTTCCATAAATAATTCTCTGTTTCACCACAAGGCAGGTTCTTCCACCAACAATAGCTGTAATCTTCTCATATAAATTATAGAATGCAAAATCAACTACAGCTTTATCCACTATTTTAAGTTCTTATTATTACTGCTATCTTCTATAACTCTTATAGGTGGTTGTTTTTGCTATACTTCCACCTGAATATCTCTCTAAATATACAAATTATAGTGTACAGTATTGAGCAGATTTTTTCTTGATACGGGGTACATATTTTTTTCTTTCTCCATACTTGCAAGTCATTCCCCACTTGAGTACCACACTGACAACACCACAGGGGATCTGAACCATCACGGCAAGATGGCTGAGCTCAGGGGCAACATGAACACATTTTCCTTTATTCACCATCATTTGTTCTCTCTTAACTGCTCTGACAAATGTTTCAGGAATATAACCCAATGTAATGGTTACAGTTTTATGCAATGACTCCACCAAGGAAATTTTTGTTTCTGTAATCTATCATTGAATCAAGCTTTTGAGATCCCTTTCATATTTTGTATTAATTTAGATACTACAGTACAGCATAGTCAATACTGTACCATTAAAATGAGAAATATTGTACATATGTATACTGCACAATACATAGTAAGAAGAGTTGTAATATTGACTTAAGTTTAGATTAATGTGTCCACCAACCATTTAAGATCATTCACACCACATCTTGAGACAAGGCAACTGAATCATCTGACAATCAAGTAAACTGCCTTGAAAATATTATGTTAACTACATTATTCATTACAAAAGTTACTGAAAAACAATTAATACGGATACTGGTACTAATTACTGTACAGTTTATATTATATTTAATGAAAATACAGTAAGTATGGACATCTTGGATCATGTTTGTTGTGGATGGAGGACACCAAAGTAGGTATGTATGTGTGTTGTATGTAGCAGCTAGAGAGAATGAATGAGTCTGTCTTGTCCTTCACTCATAAGGGTAAATACTTGCAACGGAAAACAAATTTATAAATACAGTGTACAGTATAGTATCATCTGGAGGCATTTCTACTACCCGTATAACACAGAAAGATGCTCGTCTCAAAAGTGATTTTATCCAAGTTATGAATATAGTTAGTAGTATATCCCTTTAATACTCTTTGTTAACAAGTATGTACTGTATTTAAATTTTGTTTTGCATTAAATAAATATTGGGTAAAGAGCATATTTATAATTTCTTTAAATTAATAAAGTACACAGTATTCCTTATCATACTGTACCTATTTCTACCTAATTAATTATTAATATTTGGAAAAAGGAAAGAGCAAACTGTGAGGAAAAAGAGGAAATTGGAAAAGTAGAGAAGCAAAGAGCAAAAGTGGAAGAAAGCTAAAACACATTGGCATTAAAATTATGCTTCCCAAATACAGTATGGCAAATATTGTTAAATATTATACATTTATTATTATCCAATACATTTTACTAAACTAGAGGGGAACCAGGGGAGTTAACACTACATAATGAAATATAGTTGCCTGCACCTGTTACAGCGGCTGGCGTGTTTTGTGGGAAGTGGCATCTGTGTTTGTTTACATGGTACAGTATTAAAACTCCCAGAACAGCCCTAAGGAACCTCATAATAGTAGCCAGACCAGGGATATTAGCCACTGTACCAGGTATAACTGCAAGTGACTGTACATAGCATCTTTTTCATCCAACTTCCAGAAACTAAAGATTTCAGACATAATTCAATAAAATGTTTCCCTCTCTTGAACACAGAACATTTTTACGTTTTTACAGTACAGTGGTCCCTCGGTTAACGAACGCCTCGGTTAACGAATTACCTTCCATAAGAATCTTCAATTCGGTTAACGAAAAAAAATTTGATTAACGAAATCCTTACGAAAATCACATTTTGTTTTGAACATCAGCTGATGGGCTAAGGAGGTACTCAGCCAATTCAGTAATCTCTTCTATGTTTATATTCGTTTCCATTGGAGTAAATATCAAGAAAATTGTGCTCTTTAATGTTTGTGAATTTTTTTTTATACAGTATTAAAATTATTGGTCACTCTAAAATTTAGCCATCCAAGCTCTGTCTACATAAAGTTTTTCAACTATTTTTGGCTCATACAGTATATGTAACTTTATTCATGTTTACATTCAAATTGATCGCTGTCTTGTAGGGATTCCAGCAATGCTAATTAAATTCACCCCGGTCACTTCTATTAAGTTTTATAAGCAAAAAACAAAAACTCAATCTAAAGGATATAAATTAACAATTAAATACTTCACACCACAGGCGCCAACTGTCAAACATGTCACTGTCACCCCTCCCTCCCTACCCCCCACCTTCCTGAGAAACGTTTGGGGAAAAGCACTAGGCTTACAGGTTTAATCATACATAATATCTCAGACTAAAGTTAGGAGTATATAATTGGTGTTGCAATGGAATGATTTGAATATAAACGTCATATATTTTGCACAAGAGATAAAATTTTTGCTCTCTCTAATAAAATTCTTAAATTAGATCTAAAATTTGTATGTCTAATGCAAATTAATCGCTGTCTTGTGAGGATTCCAGCAATGTAAATTATATTCTGGCCAGGTAATTTCTATGAATTTTATGAGCTAAAAACAAAAACTCCAGTAAATAAACAAATTATTCTTCACCAGACGCACTATCTGTCAATCAAAATACACCTCACCTCCCGCTCCTTCTCTCCCTCCCTCCCTCCCTACCCCTGCCTTCCCAGACAAAAGTTTTGTTTTCATTAGGCTTTAAGGTGTTTATCTTATATAATATCTCAGACTAAAGTTAGGAGAATATAATTGGTGTTGCTGGAATCGTTGCAAGACAGCGAATAATTTGAATATAACCATAATATATTTTGCACAAGAGATAAAATTAATCACCTGTATCACATTACAGTAGTGATTTAAGAGCTCTAGCGTATATGTATGATATATATAGTGATTTTAGGGCGATTTATTGGAATTTTATGAGTGTTTCTGACTTTATGCATTTTTGGCTTTACTTTGTATATACTTTTCTGTGAGCTGGAACCAATTACCCAAAATCCCATTGAAACAATAGTTTTGGTTAACGAACGACCTTCTGGAACGAATTGTGTTCGTTAACCGAGGGACCACTGCCACAATTTCAATTATTTATCATGTACTAAATAGAGAATAGATCTAACATCTCATCATTAAAACAGAGTACTGTACTGTACAGAGAAACAACAAGTACAGTACATTCTGTATCACACAGATGATTATAAAATGAACAACTACACTACACATCAAATAAATAATTCATAATTACAATCATAACTCAACATAGAGTATTTGCAGTTTATAAATTTCTTCTTAAAATACAATACAATGCAGTACTAAAGAAACTCCCATAACTGATAATATTTATGGCTTTAGCTTGGCACTCCAGCTATTCAGAAGAATAAACATGTCAATATATACTTTTATCCTCTTCGCCACTGATCGGCTCGTTAGCCGCTTGGGCAATCGGTCACGTCTCTGTCACGCACTGATGGCAAATACTGGGCGTGCACCGGCTCCTGAATGTACCTGAACCCGCTCCAGTGTTGGTCAAGTCTTGTCTTGAAAGAGCTCACACTCGGTACCGTCACAACACTCTCTGGTACATTGTTCCAAGAGTTTACAACTCTCACTCCGAAAAAGTTTGCCCTCACAGTTTTCTGGACTTGCGGCTTCTTCAATCTTGAGCTGTGACCCCTTGAGGCGAGTCTCCGCCAGCTCCAAGTAAGGACACTTGACTGAGTAGTGCCCCCTGAGATGCTTACCGTATACTATACACCTCAACTAGGTCCCCCCTTGCCCGTCTGTAGTATAAGCTAGGCAAGTTCAGGCACTCCAATCTCTCAGGGTAGATGAGGTGCCGAAGTGCAGGCACCAGTCTGGTGGCCCTCCTTTGAACATGTTCAACCAACTGACAGTCCCTAGCATATCTCGGGGACCAGACGGGGTGACAGTACTCTAGATGGGGAAGCACTTCACTCCTGAAGATCGATACGAGGGACGGACCGTCTAGATATCTGAATGACCTTCTTATAAGAAACAAAAATTTATTTGCCTGGTTTACCTTCTTCTCGCAATGGCCCGAGAACTTCAGCTCATTGTCAACATACACACCTAGGTCCTTCTCACATTCAGTCTCAACTAGTGCAGTTTCTTCATCCCGTTGGGACATATGATACGCCTCCTTACCGTTGGTAGGCCCCAAGTGCATCCTCTTACACTTCGTGCTATTGTATCTCAGCAGCCATTTCTTCGACCATTCCTGGAGCCCACAGAGGTCCTTTTGGAGCTCTTCACAGTCCGCTTGGTTCTTAATTTCCCGAAATAACTTGGGGTCATCGGCAAACATTTGTATGGAGGAGTGTACAACGTCAGGCATGTCATTTATGAAACAAACAAACAACAGCGGGCCCAATACATTGCCCTGTGGTACCCCACTTGTGACAGGTACGGATGACGATTTCGTGCCATTAATCACCACACACTGCTTGCGGTCATGTAGAAAGTCTTCTATCCATGCCAGGACATTTCCCCGAATTCCGTACCCATCCAGTTTGATTTTCAGCCTTTCATGGGGTATACTGTCGAAAGCCTTGGCAAAATCTAGGTAAATATTGTCGATATTACACCCCATTCCAGAATATGGGTCCAAATATCCAATACCTCGAGCAGTTGTGTTAAGTAGGAGCGCCCCGGCATAAAACTGTGTTGGCAATCCTTTACGAGGTTGTTTCGTATTAGATGTTCCATCGCGGCATCTCTGATAACACTCTCAAGTACTTTACATATTATGCTGGTCAGGCTCACCGGTCTATAGTTGTTCGTGGAGTGACGATCGCCCTTCTTGAAGATAGGACTCACATAAGCCACTTTCCATTCACCGGGGACCATTTGTTCATCCAGGCATTTACAAAACAGGATCTTAAGTTTTAAGCATTCTCAATCTGTTCTACCTGTTTGACATTTTAATGTGCCTTGAAAAATAATATCATCACTATCATAAACCTTCAGAAATATGTACAGGCATCTATATTTCTAAGGTTGAGGTGTTTGGGTGGTCCTGTGCCTGTGGTTCATGTCCAAGATATATCCTTTCATACAAACATGATTTCTTCAATAAATAGTAGATTAGTTGGATGGAAACATAAGCATGGGAGAATTTTATTTCCAGTTCTAATAGGCCACCATAATAATGTAATTATTAGGACTGAGGCCTATGAGGAATTGGACTTAAATCCTAAATGAACCTACGATGAGTGGGACCTATTTGACTAATTACTGTACCTTTCTTTCACCCATTTATTGTTCTTTCTATTGGCCCCTGTCACCATTCATGTTTTGGATATCCAGTACAGTATAAAAGGACGCTGTTAAATGATAAATGTTTCGACTCTCTCTCTCATGGTGTGGCGATGGTCTGGGGTTCAAACTGACCAGGGAAGGAAGATTCAACACATAAGATGCCCCCCTACATAATCAAACAATAAGAATGAGGACTTCTGGGTTCATATTTTTTCTCAGAAGTATTCAAAGCTCAAGCTATGTTTTATAATATTTGCGACTACTGCAAGAATGACTAATCTAGAATACAGTACAGTATTAGTAAGAGCAGTCAACTTTGTACATATCACAGCAAATACTATCCTGCCAACCTTCTTTACAGCTCCAGGTGCAACATTATCACATTACCTTATTGACATTCTATTTCATGTGGCAACATTTAAACCAATTTATGTCTTCTTTATACAACTCAATAGTTATCAGATCAATGTTGACCTTTTTCTTTTCTTAAATCAAGTTTACATATATTATGAACACTGCTTTCTATGTATATCATTGCTGAATTAATATGGAAATTACTCCTACTACAGGTTGAATCCTTGTGGTCCCTCACTTGACTGATGCTGGACCATAAAATCTCATAACCACACACAGAAGGTCACCTAAAGTCTGATGAGAAAATTCCCCAACTCTACTGATACATGAAATAAAGTACAGGTTATAATAAAGTAAAGCAGGTGTAGTTTAGCTATAAATTAAGATGCATTCCTAGTGACAAATTATATTACCATATTCCTGAAAAATTAGCATAAATAAACAAAATAAGCCATTTTTTTCTAAAAACCAGTTTTTGTAATATAACCCAGAATGCGACGCTTAGCTTTTAACCTAGGTATGTTAATGCCTAGCAATAACTCGCCAGGCCAACATACAGGCAATTAAAACATCTAATAATTACTTAATAAGTAATATTAGGACACGTCGCTACCTGGCATTTAATTGTAATTGTCGAAACCCCCCCTCACCCCCCATCGCACGCACTGCCACCGTCATCTCTTGCCTGGCGATTCAGCCGTAAATACACACGAAGGAGAGCTCCGCGAATATTTCTGCTTCTGTGAAGCAACTTCGAGCCCAGATGAGATAGTTGCTTTTTCCTTAACTTTCCCAATGGAACCACTATTGTGGCAAAATTCAACAGGCCCAGAAGTTTTCCCAATCGTGCCAAGAAACCTTGTGCTTTACACAAAAGGCTTCTACTTTGTTTATCAATCTGTTACTTTTGTTCCTGGTAAACTGCCTGACTGCTGATTTGTATCCCACTGGGGACCTAACCAATCCAACTTTTGACATGGTATTAAATTTGATTTGACCTGGTTTATCTTTAAACCAAGGTTTTGAAGTACTAGTGTACGTTGGGTCGCCCTTTGACAATCTTCGAAAGAGTTTCCCACTATCAGCCAATCGTCTAGATAAGCAAAGGTTTTTATGCCCTCCTTTGCAAGGATCTCTCTGGGGATGTTCGCCAGTTTTGTAAAGACTTTTGGCGCAATTGTCAGGCCGAATGGCATCACTGTGAATTGATAACATACATCCCCCACTTTGAACACCAGAAACTTTCTGTACCTGGGGGCAACATAATCGTGATAATAGGCATCTTCGAGATCCACTTTTAGATCCAAGCATTGGGCGGAAGCAGATGCCTCAGATGATCGTAAGTGAGCATCTTGAAACTTTTTTTTTTTTTTTTTTGGTAATAAATTTGATGAGGATTGAAAGATCCAAAATCCATCTTAATTTGTCGCTGCCTTTCTTGGGGACTGGGAATGGGCGAGACATGAAACATTTCTCTGACTGTAACAGTTCTGTGACACCTCTGTTTAATAGTTGAATTACAAATTCTGTAAGTAAGGGGATTGGTTTTTTTACCCTTTTTTGGAAACATTAGGGGAGGGCGCCTCAACCAAGTCCATGTGAGGCCCCCTTTGATTCTCTTGTAAGCCTATATGGAAGAAGTCCATCTGTTTTCCCAACCCCCTAGACGACCCAGCTGTCTGGCATCATTGGGAGGGAGTGGATGCTGATGTGGTGGTGTAATGTCTCCTTCCGCTTCTGAACAAACGGCCACCCCCACTACGTCTGTGATTATTTCCTCCTCTAAAGTTTCCTCTAGGTTGATAACTGAACAGAGCAGCTGGTCCTGTTCCCCTGTAAAACCTTCCTCTTTTAGATTTCCAAAAGGTCTGACGACTCCTGGGAACAGTAATATTAATAGCTTGCTCAACAGCTGATCTATATTTAACCAATGATTGTTCATCAAACAAAGCAGGAGAAAGAGGGGAAGAACAGCAATAAATAAGCACTACCACTTGAAGCATTATTTGTGGCTTGCTTCCTAAGCTGGGCTTTAGTGTTAGGGCTTTCAACAACATATAAAAAATGAGTCGTACAGGGAATATGGGGTCCCTTGTAAAGCAGCAGTGAAACATTTGACCACTTCTGAATTTTCTTCATAGTCCAGCACAAACTTAGTTAATAACTTACACATCATAATTGCAGACCAAACATCTGGTGCCACTTTCCTAATTCTAAATTCTTCAAGCAACAGTGTAAGAGCAACTGGTTTCAAATTTTTTCATAACTTATATCAACATATTTTGGAGCCGACTAATACTGGGAAAGTTCATAGAAGGAACTCTTTTTGTCATTAAATTGGAACTTCAAAAAACTAAACTTGTGAGCATTCCTGTCTGAGGGAATGAATGTTAAGTCTTTCAATAAATTAGCCCAGACTTCGTCTATTTCAGAGATCATCTTTGGGCAAATATCAGGCCAAGAAAGTGTAGTATCACCTTCCAAAAACAAAGAATGATGACCCAAAGTTGCTTGTCCTTCCTGTCTCTTTGTAGTTGATGAGATATCAGGAAGCTTAGAGACATTTTCATAAAATATTTTGAATAAGAAATCCATAGATTCAGATGTAGTAGAAAACAAAGAAGACTTAGACCTTACCAATGTTATCCAAGACCTGTTGGGATCATCCTTACACTCAATGTTATCCAGCAGCTGCGTGGCAGTTGACAGCAGCCTGTTTCCACTCATAGTAACCAACACTTTTGCCCCAGGTGGAAGAGGTTGCCAAAATGTGGATAGGTTGAAGTCAGTCTCAACAGGTTCTCCCTGCTCAAGAGACTGAATGCTATGATTAGAACCAGGCTCATCGTCCTGATCCTGGAATCCACTGAAATCAGACTGAGTAGATAGAGGTTTTTGTAGACTTCCTACTGCCCCATTGTCTGGAAAGTCCAATAACTTATTTTTTTTTATAGCAGAAGCAGGCTTGTCTAAGTGGGGATTAAGTCTCTTACCTAACACCAATAAACCTAAATTTTCTGCCAACTTGGGATCTTTCCATTGTTTTACGTTTAAAAATTTACTCTTCAAGGCCTTATTCCACCTATTTTTAATTTGGATCTGCAATAAATCTTTCTTATCACCTGTAGCTTGATGAAATTGAAAAATTTGATCATAACAAACTGCACAACCCATTGGTGAAAATAGGTTATTTGAGACACAGCTGCCATGAACTATGCAAGCCACATGAGGATCTATCTTAGTAATCCAAGTGGCTCTACAATTTTTATAATTACATGTAGTATGGCCCCCTTGGGTCTTGGGTGAAACTACTACTACTGAATTCAGTTTCTCTACTGACAGACAATTCCTTGTATGTAGTGCCTGAGCTGAACTTTCTAGTCCTTGCAGCTCATCACTCAATAGTATCTCCTCAGAGACAGTTCCATAGTCTCCTCCATCATCCATAGGCCCGGACTCCTGACCTTCATCCTCCAGTTGCACATCACTCATCTGAACTAGGAGGACACCATGAGTCACATTATATCATTATAAAAATATAAGGGAGAAAACATTTTCTCCCAAACTTAATCAATATGACTCAAAATTGTCATATTATTAGTAAGTTAATTCATTAAAATCTCTTATTGTTATATAAGTCACTCATTTGACAATTATAAACAATTAACTCACTATGTCGAATCTCTCTCCCGACTCTTATCTCAAGTATCCCTTACCTCAATTAAATTTTTTTTTTTAACATAAAATAATTTCATTAGAACATTTTATTTAATGGATCATCAAGATCTCTATTTGTTGCCAATCAGGGGCACAGACATTATCCCCCAAGTAATAACTTAAGCGAAAATTCCTACGTGCGCACTATCACCCGGCAGGGTTGACAGTGCTGAGTCGCTAACATAGCGCTCTATTGGCAACAGCGTTCACTATTACTCTAGCAATACTTAGTGGGTTGAGAATTCCACCCAGAATTGTACTCATATAACCCATATAAGGATGTAAAGTCCATTTCAACATAACTCTAGATTGCTAGGAAGACCGGAAGGTCAACATTCCGGAAGGAACGCCAAGTCTAGCAGCCTCGCTAAAGTACGCCTGGAAAGGCTGAACCCGCTACTGAGGACATCAATAAAATAAAGTTATGAAGAGAAAAACTCAACTCTGGCCTTTATGCTGAGAGCAATTAGAAAACCGAGGGCGGAAGCCCAAAGGTTTTTTGTGAACGAACGTAAGAGTAGGAAGAGAGACAGTCATGGCATTCATACTAGCACGTGAATAATTGGGACAAAGAAAACCGTAAACAGTACACATATATATGTATATATAAATAGATATATTCACATACAGTATTCTCTTTCAGTGAAGACGAGCCCGGGAGGGAGCAGCGACATTCACTAAGTGACTTAAAGGCAAGAGATAGTCACAACGATCTAAACGACTTTACAAAGAAGACGTGTTGTGGTCACCATGATGCTGACCAGAGATTGTATAAGAAATTGTCCCAAATACAATAATTGAGAGACATAACAAAATAACAGTCACTCTACTTCATCACTGTGCTAATAAGTACAAATACCGTATATAAAATCCTCACGGAGCTTAGTATTTCAGCAATTACAACACAAATTTGCGGAGCTCTCCTTCGTGTGTATTTACAGCTGAATCGCCAGGCAAGAGATGATGGTGGCAGTGCATGCGATGGGGGGTGAGGGAGGGGGTTTCGACAATTGCAATTAAATGCCAGGTGTCCTAATACAGTATTACTTATTAAGTAATTATTAGATGTTTCAATTGCCTGTATGTTGGGCTGGCGAGTTATTGCTAGGCATTAACATACCTAGGTTAAAAGCTAAGCATCGCATTCTGAGGTTGAACAAAAAGAGAGAATATTAGTGTGTGTATCTAACATAAACCCGGGGTAGCTTATGTAGCCTTACCAACACCTTCACCATCTGCTGGTCTCTCTGAAGCCATATTAACGGGTAAATCAGAACTAAATCAAATTACTGAGAGTCTAGACTGGTGAATGTAAACAAACTCTGCAGGAGTGCGGGGAACTAATAGCCAATCACAAATCGAGCCAGACCACAGAAGTTAACGGGCAACAGGGTGACTTATTGGAAGGGTTCGACCTGCAGTATGAGTAACTTTTCTGAGTTTGATTAGTTGTTAGTGTGAGTTTTCTTGTGCTTATTGGTTCTTCTCTAAAAAATATATCAAATGGTGTAATAAGTATCCACCACAGTATAAAATTACAGAAATAATGTACAGTATATATTAAATAAGTATAACACACACAAAAAGTAGTTTTGTACATTGTAATACATAACAAATTTAAACAAAATCTATACCTTACCTACCTTGGAATAGATTAGTTCACAAAGCAAAATTAGAAGCACTGTAAGACTAGAATTCCTTAGAGATTTAACTACAGTACCATAAATCTGCCATAAAACCTGGACACAGTATATACAACATTATGTCATAGTGTTACAAAATGTATGAAAGATTCCACTCAATTTTTTTCAAATGATACTCCAAACACCAATTATGATATTCAAGAATAACAATAAACTTCCAATCATCGTAACAACCGCGTGAATAATCTTTCTGGTCACTTGATCACACCGCGATGATAACAGCATGTCAATAACTGCCCCAAAAATCCAGTAGCCATCTAGATAAACTACAGGAATCATGTTGAGAACTGCTAGGGCCCCAGAGAACTTTACCATATAATCACAGTAGACTTCAATAGTGTTGGGCCATGTGAGAGAGAGGAAGGAAAACTTTGGGATGTAACTAGTTAGTGTTACTGTGTGGTAAAGGTAAGAAGGAGGCCCCAGGTAGAGTACGTCCTCCTTACGTTCGCCGTTCCTTCCTCGCCTACTGAGCTGCATGAGTCTCGAAGCATTTCTCAGAGACGGTGCCAAGCAATGGGTGTCGGTAGGGCAGGCGACGGAATTAATGCAAGTCTTCATACTGAAAAAATAAATAATATAAGTCAAACTACTGAGCTATATTTATTGTAACAACAAATGTTCAGTAACTGTAAGAATCTGCTCTTGATTCCAGCCACCCTACACTGAGGCAGGATGTGGTTTGTAAGAGTATATAAAAATTAATATTTTAGAATTTTTTGTCTCTCATTACAGCTTCTTATCAATACCATAAACCACACACATGTACAGTCTACGAATGAAGTATCTACCCAACTTCAGGTGATGAATAATGGAATCTGACGGATTAGAGTGAAAGTGTTAGCATGACTACTTCTGGTCAGTAGGTACAAGCTTCGATTTATTCAACAAATGATGGTTAAGAATAGTCGATTTACTATTGTGGTTGTGGAATATGAACAGTCAGACACATACAGTACACTGGATACACTACAAAAAGTTCCATAAGCAATTATGCAAATCAATAACTACCACTGTCCAAGGTTCCAAAGGCCTGCCAACTGTTCATGAGGTACACAGATGCAACAGTCAGGTGGCTCAACTTTTCCGAGATAGGTTTGCCATAACTTGGGATGAGAGTAGTTTCTTAGACTGTACTGTACACAATATCCATAAAAATTTTACAATACAGCATAAAGCATGATGAAGTGTTAATATGCTTAGAAAAAGATTCTAACCCTGTAATGTGTTGACTGACCTCAAAGACACAGCCATCCGTGCTGGCAAACATGAAAATGGTTGCATCGCTGACACACCCTTGTCCAGTTCTCTGTCTTCAAGCAACTCAAAACACAAGTGAGCATCACTGTCTCCACTACAGCACTGCACTGATCCATCCGCACCCTCAAAGGCTGAAATTTATCAACAAGATACAGTACTGCATCATTAAGATAAGCATACAACAACATTAACAAAT
The DNA here is from genome assembly GCF_018991925.1 of Homarus americanus. Taxonomy (NCBI): domain Eukaryota; kingdom Metazoa; phylum Arthropoda; class Malacostraca; order Decapoda; family Nephropidae; genus Homarus; species Homarus americanus. Next base: position 7,272,830 of record NW_024732867.1, on the reverse strand, counting down.
TTAATTTCTTACTTTTTCTTCATATTATGATGCTGTGGTTCTTTATATGTTAATAATAGGAACTTAAACTAATGAGAGCTTGCTAGGTCCGATAAATCCTTCCCAGCTTACCTCCAACTAACAAATGCTGTTAACTTTAATAATAAATAAAAATAGACTGAATATTTACCCAATAATTTAATACAGCAGTTGTAAGTCTATTCATCAACGTATTATATCAAGATAAAAAAAACGTTGCAGATATTATAAAAACTTGTCTCAATATCACAAACTACTGCAATAGAGATTACCAACTTTCCTTTTCCACTTACCCCCATCCCTCACACACACACTACTACTACTACTTTGATGTCACTCGGGATCGAGTATGACGATCACCCAGCTATGATACAATGATATGAGTGAATAGGGATGTCACCTTCATTGGTGAGTTCTGAGGTGACTAAAGAGGCCGATAAGAGACCGGCAGAGTTGTTCACAGATGTTGCACGTGTGGGGGGCTACATCTAGTGCGGGAGGGGCGGCGGCAGCGTCATTCCGGCGTTGGCGTTTGTCTGACTCGGTTTGCAGTCGGGCTAACTCTAAAGTATTGACACCTTCTCGTGTGGTGCTCCTCCAAGCATTACGGTGTGGAATGATCGTCTCCCAGGTGAGGGGGTTGATTTGGCACTTTTTCAGGTTTGTCTTAAGACAGGGAGGTACTACCACCTGGGAAGATATTGGAAGCATAATGTGTTGTCTAATGGTAGACCCTGCTGCCATATGGCATCACAAAAATTGTGACCAAGACCCAGGTTGCTGATCTGACTTTGTGCCTCATTTACACACAATTGCAGGGTCTCAATCATTTCTCCTAATATTGACAACACAACATAAATATTGTTTCTCACTTTTGATCTTTTTTTTTTGTATATATGGTTCTTTATTATTATTATTATTTTATTTTTTATTATAAATTTTATTTACTATGAATTATTATTATTATTATTATTATTATTATTATTATTATTATTATTATTATTTATTATTATCATTACATTTTCGCCCCCCAGGCTCCGATGTGGGTCAGTGACCTGTGCCCGAGTGGGTTAATCCCCGTAAAAAAAAAAAAAATCGGCAAATTTGATTACTAGGCAAGGCCTCAGCCCCGTATGTGCTGAGTTATAGGGGTTGGGTTGGGCTAGGTTACAGTACATTGAATCAGGAGTCCTTGAAGATATCACGACAGTTATCATAAATTTGCTAGTCCACACTGAAATATTTTCAATTTACAACATGTCACTAATATATATGGCTCATTCTATAACTGTATCTACTCTAATGTACGTACAGTCAACTGAAGTTGCATCGACCCCATCCTGGTTCTCGCACTTGCAATTTTACCATTGTGTTACCAAAGGCCAAATGTTAATTTAGCATTGTCTGAGTCAAGTGAGAATCTTGTTATTTTTCCATCTTGTCTTACCTTTACTTCTAGAATACAACTTGGTTAAGTGACCAAAGAAGAAATCGGAAGCTGCCTCTGCAACAACAGACTAATCTTAATGAAGAAACACAAGTGAACATAACTTAAAAAATAAAAATTATAAAAGAGTGGACAGTACAGGTAGTTTTAAGATCATGAAGACCAAGAACTCTATTAACATAAAATATTTACCTTAATTCTGCAACATAACTTAAACAATTCATTCTAAGTGTTGCACAAATAGGTAAACTGAATCAAGAAGATATTAAGTATTGTACTATATACAGTACATTTAACAAACCCCTTTAAATGTGTTCCTTAAGACAGGGAAGTACTGTACAGTAGTGCCAAGGAGAGTTGGAAGAACTTTGATCCTGCTAGCAGAGCAAAACAAATCAAGCTTCATCTATGGCCAAGATATAATTTCACAAACACAACTACACACTTGTATGAGCTTATTTACAACCAAATTACAGTACTGTATTCTGTAAAATCAACAGATTATCACTCCTAGATATAAGGCCAGATGGAAAGGCATAAGCAGGGATGGATGAAGCTGCACACATGCATGGCTAATACATACAAGGCAGCCCCCAGCATGGTGGAGAACAACAGGACCTTGATTAATGTCTTGTTGGAGAAACCTCACTTGTGTGTTCCCTGTGTGAGTCCTGCTCCTCCACCCTTGTTTACTCTTGTATTATTGTCACCATTGTTTTGTTATTATTATTAATCTTGATATAACTGACAATTCTGACCACTAATGATACACAGGTATACATACAGTATATGTTATCTAGAATACTTACTTTTTATTTAAACAACCAATAATCTGTCCAAGTAAACTTTATTTTTAACTTTAAACATTTTGTGAACTTCATGAAACTGTTTGAATTCTAATAGTCCCTTTTCTAGTGTTATTATAAGCTTCTGTATTTCTTTTGATTTCATTAAGTTGAGCTCCCTTTATGGTATACTGTACAAGTACAGCTATTTAAAAAAAAACTATAATGTATCTGAAGTCTCTCAAGTCACCTCACATAACCCTTTAACTGCTACCATCGTCCGTATGATTCACCCAAATCAAACCATCGCCATCTTAAGACAACTGACATTTGGTGCCATGACTTTAAAGCTGTGCACCAATATTCATATTAAGAATGGAAAGCTGATGATTGGTAGACACTCTAGGATGAGACACAAAGGCTGGTGGAGCCTCACATCAACTTGCTGTCATCATCTCTGAATTATTTACACCTCATCACCCTCTTCCTCCTGTCTTCAGTGGCCCCTCACCTATGACACCACAGCCTGACTCACCACCTATGTAACCTCACCACCCACTTTGCATCACAAAAACACCACCGCTGCACAATCACAACCACTTCTTGCACCACAACAACCAGCACTCAACAGTTACCAATAACTCTCTGCTTCACTTTACAGACTCATGACTCACCACCCATGATGAGTACAGAGTTTTTATGTTTTTTATGGCTGCTAAATTTTATATCTTCAATTATATAAAAAAATAGTTTCATGTGTTATGTTTGTGGTGGTATACGGGGTACAGTACAGTACCATAATACAACAGTTAACTAAACCCTCAACAATACGGTGTTCTACATTTTGAAGATTTTCCCTTTTCAATTCCTAAAATAATTTTCATTATAATCCACCATAAGCATAACTAAAAGCAACTGGCCGCATGTTTGGCCTGAACCATTCAATGATTGGAACAATAGTCAATACAGTGGTCCCTCGGTTAACGAACACAATGCGTTCCAGAAGGTCGTTCGTTAACTGAAAATTTTGTTAACCGAATCCATCGTTTCAATGGGATTTTAAGTAATTGGTTCCAGCTCACAGAAAAATACCCACAAAGTAAAAAAAACATGCAGTAAAGTACACTTACTTTGAGGTGTGTATGTAGAAGGCTCCTGGTTGATGATGATGGGAATTAGAAGTGGAAGTGGAGGAGAAGGGAGAAGAGAAGGAAGTGGGGATGGAGGAGAAATCACCCCATGCTTGATGCCGTCATTTCACCAATAAAATTTTAAGTTCACTAGGTGTAATTCAAGATTATTTTCTTTAAATCAACACTGCACTGCACAATATATTTTCAATATGTTAAGTAAATTTCAGAATGACCAATAATTGTACTGTAAAAATGTAAAAATAGTTTATGTTCAAGAGACCCACAAGCAAGATGTTTCCTCCACTGAACAGAGACACAAACTGACGCCTTGGTGGGTGAGCGAAGTGGCTGATGGGCGCACCAAAAACTAGTTCCCTGTACTGCAATTATGTTGAATAAGTGTTAAAATGACTAATAATTTTAATATAAAACTTGGAAAAATATTGAATAACACAACCTTCTTGATATTTACTCCAATGGAAACGAATATAAGCCCTAGAACCGATTACTGTATTGGCGGACTAATCTTCCAGCTGGTGGGCAAGCCAAAACATGTTGACATGTAAGAATTTCGTTAACCGAGGCGTTCGTTAACCGAGGGACCACTGTAATAAGTTCCTTACTAGCTGCTGCAGCATCACCAGAGACTAGGACAGTGTACTTGAGAGCCACTATAATACACACTGAATTACTGGCCTACTCAAAGATGGTATAGAGCACAGTAACACAGTCCTGGCATTGTGAAACATGTGGCAACTAACACTGCTCCTACCTCCTGGCCACCAGCTAATCATGGACAGATAGATTTCTATCTTAATTTTAAGAAGATAATATTTTTGTTTTTTTAGCAGTAGCATCATAAGATGGCTGCACAGGACACATCAAGAAAATTATTTTTGTTTTCTAGTTAGCAGTAGCATCATAAGATGGCTGCACAGGACACATCAAGAAAATTATAGTGTGTGGTGACAGCGGGTGAGCACATCCAAAATGGCTGCCAGAACATTCTACCCAACTTTCTGTTTTGCTTGTGAGATTTGCACAAGCCTTTCTAATACCCTCATATTTATTTGAAGTTTGGTCCAAATGAATTTATCGAATATTTATGAATTATTAACACACTTAAAAGGGATTACAGTCCAGTACAGTATGCATTACAGAGTCCAAAGAAAAACATCTACAGTATTTAAATATTATTGTATGTCTGTTATTCATCAGCTGCCCTCTTATCCTCCCCCCAACAACTCTCCATCAGAGGCCATCGGAGGTACTGTTCACTCAATGTGACAAAAAAAAAAATACATTGTTGAAGGGTTTCAGATCCTTATGAGGCTATAACAAAAGTCAAGTATATGCCACTTGCTTACTCTATGTTTAGGATTGAATAGGATTGTGATATAACATAGGGAAGGAATTAATGGCAAAAAAAGTGTAAGTAGGAGAAACAATTAAAAAAAATCAAATTAAGAAGGCAAGAAATATATAATTAGAGGGAAAACAAAAAAGAAAATGGAAATTAAAAATCAGTGAGGAAATAATACTTTAAGGGAAGCTGTTGTTGATTTTTTCATTGGAGAACATGATTTAGTACCCAAGACTCAAACACATAGGAAAGTTTGTGTGGGGTTTTACCTGATAATACACCACCAACCTATACTAGTTATTAAAATCAAATGACCAGATAAACTATCACACACACAAACCTCTCAGTGTTCTAGAATCCTGTACTGTATACTGTTTATCATGACCTTACAGGAAAAATAACAAAATTAATCATAATTCTCAACAATGTCTCTTGAAAAGGCCGAACAAACCATAAACAAGGGACTTAGTGTAAATGTGGTCTCAGAAATAATTATCAGAGAAAGAAATGGCAGCGTCTTTATTTTTTCCAGGATAAATAAACAAGATATACTGTATTATAAAAAGCTAACATTTATGCCACCTTTATGTCAACTTAGTCCTTGGCCTTGACATGATAGGGAGCAGCATTATACTGTACTGTACACACCACAGTAAATATACAGTACAGTAACCCAACACTCCCCCCCCCCCCCAGTTACTTGTCCCAACTCATATCTTACTTGGGTTTAAAAGTTAAGTATTTTCTTATTACTATTTTATGGTGTGTATCCCATCAAAGCATTTCTACTTTATCTTCCAACTCAACTAATTTCATCCATAATAAAATAATGAACATAAATTCAATTCAATGGCATTCCAAAGAACCACACCATTAGACTCGAACTTACCGTGATGAATAGTTTCATCATATGTATGTACGACAGATTCTGGGACACAAAAACCCATCTGGTCAGAGGTGACGCTGGACACAAGACACTGTAGCCACTCATGAACACTAACAACTGTCTGTCTGTTGACTGCAGTGATCACATCCCCAACTTCTAGACCTGTGGGGCCTTTTGCAGGGGAGTCCTATAATTAAAATAAATGAGTGTCAACAATTACTTATACATTAAACCATCAAAGAGTAATACACAGCAGTAGTGTAAAGTCCCAGAAGAAAGGGAAGAGCTTGTCTGTGGTAAACAAACAGATGACCAGCGCCTTGCACACTAACGCCATCTGTTGATCCGGCGGCCAAATATATCCTATGTGGCTTATGCGGTTTTTGCCTCGCTTTCCCGTCTTTCTTATATAGTCTTTGGTCTGTATCATTGTGAGAAAAGGTTTGTAAGAGTGTACAAAAAAATATAAATCAAATACAGCAAACAACAACTTTATCATTATTCAAGTATGTAAAGTAATTATGTATAATATGTAACCACTAGTGCAACAAAGCAGTATTTCCTAAAGTAACTTGGGGAAATAATGGCCACAATTGTTCTTTAAAACAACTTAAATGACTGGATGGTAAAGTAAGCATGTTGTGTGCTTTTTGTTCCAACAATTTATTCAGTTAAATTTTCCTAACTCCACCAAGAGGAATATGACACAAATTATTACATCACTAAATGTTTCATACACATCAAAGGCACATAAGAGTCACCTAAGTAAATTAAAAACATAAATATTGACGGCTAGATCCTAAGTTAAATAGAGAAGAAGTATATTGATCGCAAATATTACCATTCTATCACTGTAATAAAAATGTCAGCATAAACACAACAAATTAATATACTGTACAATAATGAGTTTAATTTAACCTGTGATAGTTTCATGACAGTCAGGCCACGACCATGGACGTAGAGTGGCTGGAGGATGAATGGTGTGGACAGGCCTATGCCAAGTGCCAGCAATACCAGAACAATATTGTGCCAAACTCCTGCACATAAGATCTGAAATTAATAATAAATACGATTAAATTTCTCTTGTATAATAATATATCATGAAAAAACTCATAAAATCAGTAGTCTTTTAAATACAGTACAATAATTACTACTGACTGTACTGCTTCATGGCTCACTAGTACAGTACAATAAAATAATTGACTGTACTTGTATATGGAATAATATTTAAGTCATCAACATTGTGTTTTTATTACTAATAAATATCTTCCATCAAAACTATTCAATCAGCAAGCGGAGCTTTATGTTAAAAATGTTAAGAGATGTACAGTACTGTGACAAGCAAAATATTGTTGATGTACATAATGACAATAAAACAAGTACTGTACTGTACATGTAGAGCCAACAGCTCAGCAGGTCTTTGAGATCAGTTTTCTGAAAACAAATTTAAAAAAAATACACAGTGGCCATCATTCCTGAAAGTCTCAATAATTCATCACCCAGATTTTAGGATTCAAATTTTGACATTTTCTCCTATTTCTCTTTACACTTTAATATGGTCACAGAAGAAAAAAAAAAAAACTCCCAAATTGACTCTTTCCACTAACCTCTTTAGGCCAATACTTGAGACACCAAGAGCCTCTGTCTCAGAAACATTCTCAACCAAAGTTCTCATAAATGATTCTTCACTCCTCTCCCTCCTCTTACCACTACCCACAATATTCTCTACAGTTGTTTTAAGTAAAATATTAAATAACAAATTTGAATACATGACAGATAATGCATGAGAGGTACTGTAGTATACATGATGGGGGGATACATACGATGCCCCTCGATAGACAGTTATAGTGACTCAGCACGATGGTCCTCCTCTATCACACTACCAGAGTAGATTAAACGTTATTTCCCTCAAGTACCACTCAAGACAAAATCCAATAATGTATTTGACTTGGAGTTAGCGAGAACTTCAGCAGGTTTACAAAAAAGCTCATCTTTTTCTGGTACAAAATAAGCCGCTGCGTATTCCTTCTTAATACGATAATGTACTCCCTCTAAAAGTATGTGTCTAAAATTGATAGCTAATGCAAAAAGTCTTGTCCTGTCAGCAAATATTTAGGATGAACTGTGATGGCATTGTGACAATTTGAAGAGACAATTTTCTTAATGACCAGGCATCTCGTAATAGATTTCCAGAATCTTGTATTTTGAAATACTGTATAATGAGTAACCAAATCCCTCCTAAGGATAATCTTACACAAAGGCTCATCTGTTCCAAGTTTGACCCTTAACTTGCTTGTAGGTCTCAGATCCTGCCAGAAACCTTACACATTACTCAGGTACATTGGAAGTAAAGCAACTCCATAATCTGCAGTTAAGAGAGAATTCCCGTGGAAGACAACAAAGTCATCAACTGCTTTGTTTCATTAATAATGTCTTTGTAATATTCAGATACTTGTATGGCTGCCACTGATATAACCTGTGAAAACAACTGAATGATGTAAGGTGAAATTGATCTAAATTCTGGAGGTAATGAGAGTCAAAGACAGGATAATACATGTATGACCTTCCCACAGTGACAACCTGGCATTATGAGTCCTGGAGGCTGGTGATACCTGGAGAGCTGTTTTCTACCCTCTGAAAACCCTGACTGAGGTATGATCGGAAAGACAGCTATAGCTCGGCATCATGACTGTACGTTGGGCGCCTGATAAGGTGGTACAGTACTACCATGTTGCAGACCATAAAAATTATACATAGAAATTGAATAAATTCTAAGATATGTAAAAAAAATGCAACCAGTAAAACCTGTGGTGTGAGAAAACAATAAAGTAGTCATCAAAAAGGCAACTTACCTTTAACTGTCTGAATGGCGTGAGGGTTCGAATTTCTTCTGTTGGTACATCCACGTACGCTCCAGGCAATACAAACATTAGAAGGAAGCCAAAACCGTTCACGTGAACATCTTCTCTGAAAATTAAGACTTTTATAAATACAAATACCTGTACTGCAGGATTAAAGCTCTTTGATTATTGTTAAGACATAAGGTTCCAGCAAGGACTAAAAACTGATATTACAGTATAAGATACAGTAGGGTATATAGTACAGTACTGTAATAATTCTTAAGGCTTCAGGCTGTATGGGAGGTAGATATACGAAAAAGGATTGAAGTAAATTATGCCTTGACCTGAGGAGGAATTTTCAAGAGCCACAGTCTTCTAATACAGTAGAAACTTAATAACACAACATATAAATACAATAACAGGAAGGTTCTAGACACTGGCTAACTTTCAAGTAAATTAAACATAGGTAACACAATTTGCTATAATTACAACTCATACAGAGAATGTTCCATGCAATACTTCCTCTACATAATCAAATCACTTCACAAAACTGCACAATCAACCCAACATACATTCCTCTCACCCATATATTCCCCCAATCAAGCTCCTCCTGTCATCCAAGGCCTCTCAATGCCTTCACTGTATTGGTTAGCATCCTTTATCAGTGCACTATTTCCTGTACAGTATGTGAACTTTGCCATCACTCTGCCAGTTTTCATCAGACCAATCATTCTCTATGTTTCCTTCATTCTTTTATCTTTTACTTCTTATTCCCTCAACACACCAAACTCTGGTCCTCCTGTCTGGAAAAACTCCCTTACCATTTTTACTAAGCTTAGAGAGGGAAAAAAATTTGTTTCTGTGAGAATTAGACCTATCCAAATTGATTTTCTGCTGTGTTATACAAGTTCCCCCCCCCCTCCCAATTATCTAGCAACCTCTTTCATGCTCATTATGTCTGCTTACATTTTTACCTGCTGAATTCTCTTCCATCCCAATCTAAAACACTGACCAATGATTGATGTTTCCTGATCTTTCCCACTTCTTTATATTCATACAATATAAACCAGCGACCTCTCAAGCAGTCACCACAGATCTTCCTTCATCCTTGTTTATTGTTTGTAGTAGAAAAAACAAACATATAAACTCAAGCAGCATCATTAGAGTTACCCAAAAGTAAACACAGAACAGAACATTAGATCTGAGCTTAAGTACCCCTCCTATACCCTTTTTTTGTACAGTAAATACAAACTTACTTCACGGCTGCAATGGCATGCCCAGCCTCGTGGATGACAGATGCAATTAGCAGTGTGAAAAAGTAGTATGGTAACTCCTTTACAGGTAAATTAATACCTGGTACCTGCAAGAGAAAATGAAGAACACTTCCAAGATACGTAATGAGAAATTAACAGAGAAAGAATTTAACGAGGAAAATAACATGACCGCAGGAAATAGTTTAGAGAAATAGAGAGCAATAAATATTTCAGATGTAGGTGAATAATTTCCCAAGAAAATGCAACACTGATATTCTGAGGGATACACAAGAAACCTGATGTGGCTTTATGTGACATATAGTATACACGTACTTTAAGTAAAACTGACAATCAAAACAAAAATAGTCTTAAAATTAATAACACAGTAATGCAGTAAGTGGAGTAGAGAAATTAAATTAGCATACAGTAATTTCCATCATATTGTACAACGTGGTAAAAATTAAAATCCTGTTCCTCTTTACTATATAGCATAAAGTACACACAATCATCACATATCTTCAGTAGTGTACTCATAATCATCAGGTGAATCATCTTACCATGGGCTGCAGCGCTTGTACTGTCTGCTCTTGTAATGGTCGTAAATGGTTTACAAGCTCACTTATCAAAAGGCATACTGCAGGAATCAAGAGAATACCAACCACTACCACACCAAGTCTGTAAAGAAAGTTTCTCATAATTTGTCTTATATGTTAAAATGGATTCTATTAGAGTACTATACAGTATTAGTTGAATTACTGTACAAACTTCTACTAATCATGCTTCTCTCTCTCTTCAACATTAGCTACTGTATTAACTCACGTGAACCATACTTTGAAGAACTTGGGCCTCCACAGCGCCCACTTTGTTACTGATCGGTTAAAAACAGTGGTAAACCAGTGTAGCTGGAGTGGCTTCACCGTTAACCCAACGTTCTCCAAGAAGCACAAATATGGGACATTCATGCATGACTGAAAGAGATACCAAGTATAAATAATAATATTCGTAAAGTTCATGGTACAGTATTATCAAGCAGTTCACAAATAATCAACATTTAAGAGTTTATACAAAGAAAAATGCACGTAAAATTATGAAATATTTATAAAAGTAACTAAAAAGATTCAAAATTCCAACATCATCTTCCTGAATGTACTTTAAGGTATTGGTTATTTGTCCAGTGGCGGGCCTCTACTTAGACCCGCTACTTATCCAGTATATTTATTCTGACTGGGGCTGAAGACTCCTGGATCACAGAATTCAGTCACTTACAAACCAAACCAAATCAAATCAAATCAAACCTAACCTAACCTAATCCATGCCAAGCACGTTTGTGAGTGAATAATGAAATCTTGATCATCCTTGACCAATCAGAACCAATGCTGGACAAATAGAAAAGTAAGTAAATATATGTCTGTTGACCGAACAAATAGCCTCTTCGTTACCATAAATATTACATTAACTCACACAATATTCGAGTTAACTTTACATTTCTCAGGATAAAACCGACAGAATAACCAAAGTAGGTAATTAAATTCCTAGAGCAGATACAAGGTATTCTTAAGGTATGGATCAAAACTTTTTCTCAATATAAAAATTTTGAAATACTGTATCTAGTTCAGTTGCACAAGATCAGTAATGTGATAACCAGATGGATTACAAAAATAAATAAATAAAAAAATTCCTGAAGAAAACAATTAATATGGTAAACCTAAAACACCACAATATAAAAAATAAAACATGACTCATTTTACATCGCCAAAGAAAGAGTTGCAGTCTTGTTAACATTGAGAGCAAGAGATAGTAAGGTGCTGCACAATATAACAGTAAATGATTCAAACCAACTGGTGCTGGCTAAACCAAATTCATGACCGTTAGATTAAGTTGGGGCATATTGTCTGCTGCCATATTATTCGGTAATATATGTACTCGACGGTTGAGTCCTTAGCATCAGTTTTAGGGAATTTCTCCAGGGAACAATAAAGCTTTCTTAGCTCGTGAAACTGACACGAAATGAACGAGGAATATGTTTTGTGCTAAATCATTCTTACGATGTTATATGTTTTCCATGTGTGGAGGAGCTGCCTCTACGATGTTTAGTTTCTCTGAGTCACCCAGACAGTGCGAGGGCATTTCACTATAAAACATAAATGCTTTCTAACCTAATGATATTGAAAAAAAAAATACACGATCAATACATTTTGTGTGACATAAGTTTTATGATGCCTTTTGGCTTCATTAACAGATACAAGCAGTGCTGTAACCTGACACCTGATGCATTGTCTTCTCGATGATCACGTGTGCATAAGGTACATGAAACAAACAAAATTCTGTTCCTATAAATTTGTTTTGGTCTTGTACTTCACGAATGTTAGGAATCGCCAAGTGTCGTAGAGGGAGCATCGATAATTTAACGTTAATAAAATAAATCAAACAAAAATACCTTACCAAACTTTACACATGAAACCTAACCTAACCTTACCAAAAACACTACAGTTATATTGTATTTAATATAAACAAAACTTTCTATGAAAAGAACCAACGCCAAGATATTTGATGAACACAGCAGCTGGATTTTGAAGAGCTATGTAAATGAAAGATGTAAAAAAACTTAAGAGTCATTTACATAAAACATATTGCTAGTGAATTGTTTGACAGTTCACGAAGAAAGAAACATTTATGTTAAGGAGCACAAGTTGTTTGGAGTACTACTAGATAAAATACAAGAAAACATTATATTAAGTTAGGTTAGGGTATTTGAGTGAGTTAAATAGGTTCAGTTTGATTCATTTTTATCGTTTGTATAAAAAAATGCTATGAGACAGACAGACAGACAGCCCACCTCAGAAATATATGGCAACTGCTAACACAAGTACAGTACCACATACTGCTACATTCTATCATTTATCAATCATAAAATTAACCAAATTTACTAAACTAACTTCAGCTAACCTAACAATTATATTGTATTTTAATCTTACAAAATAAAAAACAACCATTCCTACAGTCTAAACATAAGAACATAAGAAAATAAGGAGTCTGCAATAGGCAGGTTGGCCTGTGCATGGCAGCTCCTGTCGAGAGTTACTACCACTCTCTATCATCCATGAATCTATCCAGCCTCCTTTTGAAACTTTCCAGTTCCCGCACTTACTACAAAGTTGCTAAGCTTGTTCCACTCGTCCACCACCCTATTTGTGAACCAGTTTCTTCCTATCTCCCTCCTAAACCTAAACTTATCCAACTTAAATCCGTTGCTCTGAGTCCTATCCTGCTCGGATATTATAAGAACTTTATCTATATCCCCTTTATTGATTCCTTTCACCCACTTAAATACTTCTATCATATCTCCCCGCACTCTTCGTCTTTCTAGGGAATGCAAGTTAAGTTTCTTTAACCTATCCTGATATGGAAGGTTTCTAAGTCCCGGAATCATTTTTGTCATTCTTCGCTGCACCGACTCTAGTGAATTTATATCCATTCTATAATAAGGGCACCAGAACTGAACCGCATAATCGAGGTGCGGCCTAACTAGCGCAAGATATAGTTGCAATAAGACCTCTGCACTCTTGTTACTTACACTTCTAGATATAAAACCCAATACTCTGTTTGCATTATTTCGAACATTAACACACTGTTTTCTAGGCCATAGGTCCGGGCTTACAAGTACCCCTAAGTCTCTTTCACAAGTCGACTTCTCTAGGTTGATGTTGTTAAGGCTGTATACATTATCAGTATTTGTTCTTCCAATATTAAGTACGCTGCACTTGCTGGTGTTGAATTTCAGTTGCCATTTTTTAGACCACCCCTGCAGATTTCAAACCTAAGTGATATTACGCAAAACATGTTCCTTGGCCACTTTTTGTCAGTTTCACGAGGTAAGAAAACTTTAATATTCTATTGAGATATTTCCTAAAGTCGGTGCTAAGGGCGAGCCACGTTAGTCAAGTATTACCACAGTAGCTGATTAGACTACAATCCTTACACCTATGGGGTTTCATGTGTCTTAAAAGTTCACTCTCGTTTTATTTAATTTTTCCTCTTTTGCATTCAGTGTAGTAGTTATGCAAACATATCACAGATTTCAATTAAAAGAGGAAATATTAGTAGACAAGTGTGTGTTACCTTCAAGAACTGGTCTGTGAAGTAAAATGATGCATGGATAAGGATAATCACAAACAAGAAGGTCCCTATATCCATTCTTGATCAGCACATTTAGTCAGCAGAAGTGTCGAAGAACAAATACATTCGAATTAAGAAGATAAATTAAAAGGAACGAGAGAAATTGGGGTAAAAATCCTACAAGTGTACAAGACAGACATGTAAACACTGAGTCCCAATCCCTGAGTCAATACTTCCACTTGTCTGATACTTCGGTTTTGGGCTTCTATTAACTTTTAGTTTAATTTTGGTTTATTATTTCACTATTTTTTAACTTCCTAAATGTTTTGGTAGTTGGTTTGTTTTTAGTTACGGCCTTCATTATCCTGTATTGGTATAGGAGGCAGCCGGAAGCACAATGGGAGTTGGATTCTGGAGTGTAATGGCCAAAATATTGATAATTATATGTTTAGTTTAATTTATCGTCTAATTTCATCATTGATAAGGTCGTTAGCCACGTGGGCGGTCGTTCACGTCTCTGTTAGGCAGAAAGAATGCCAACAATCCTGTTAACTGCATAAGGTGAAACTCGACACTTGATGAAGGGGAAGTTCCTGATGTAATGAAGATATATATAATAACACCAATACATGAAGCAGAGAAGATGAAACTAAATATAAACCTGCACTAAATAGTCATAAATCGGTGAAGTTTACCCTTATGCTTTTGTTAGAGAAAAAAAAAAGGCTTGTAGATGAAACTAGCCGGGAATATTAAGAAAGAGCCCAAGTCCTTTTATGTGTGTGCCAAGAGTAAAATGAAAACCAAGGATACTGTTGACTCTCTGAAGGGCGAAAACAACGTGGCCGTAGAGGATGACAGACAGGCAGACAGATGAAGCCCTAAATAACTACTTAACACCAGTATTCACACAAGAGACAAAGGAAATAATACGCCAGTACCTCAAAAGAATGTATACCTCAGGGAACATGAATTACGAGAGATAGCAACTACAGAAGATATTATCAAAAGGAAAATTGCTATCTTGGAAGAATTCAAAGCCCCAGGAGTGGACGGTGTACATTTAGGGACTGTCAGTTCATTGAAAATGTCCAAAGGAGGGCTACCAGACTGGTGCCTGCACTACGGCACGTCAGCTACCCTGAGAGATTGGAGAGCCTGAACTTGCCTAGCTTATAATACAGACGGGCAAGGGGGACCTAATTGTGGTGTATAAGCATCTCAGGGGGCACTACTCAGTCGAGCGTCCTTACCTGGAGCTGGCGGACGCTCGCCCCACAAGGGGTCACAGCTCAAGGTTGAAGAAGCCGCAAGTCCAGAAAACTGTGAGGGGTAACTTTTTCGGAGAGAGAGTTGTGAACTCTTGGAACAATCTACCAGAAAGTGGTGACGGCACCGAGTGTGAGCTCATTCAAGGCCAGACTTCTTTTCTTTTATCCTCTTCACCAAATGATCGGCACGTTAGCCGCTTGAGCGATCGATCACGTCTCTGTTACACACTGTTGGCAAGTACTGGGCATGCACCGGCTCCTGAATGTACCTGAACCCGCTCCAGTGTTGGTCAAATCTGGTCTTGAAAGCGCGCACACTTGGTGCCGACACAACACTTTCTGGCAGATTGTTCCGAGAGTTCACAACTTTCACTCCGAAAAAGTTTGCCCTCACAGTTTTCTGGACTTGCGGCTTCTTCAATCTTGAGCTGTGACCCAGTGTGGGGCGAGCGTCCGCCAGCTCCAGGTAAGGACACTCGACTGAGTAGTGCCCTTTGAGATGCTTCTACACCTCAATTAGGTCGCCCCTTGCCCGTCTGTAGTATAAGCTAGGCAAGTTCAGGCTCTCCAATCTCTCAGGGTAGCTGAGGTGCCGTAGTGCAGGCACCAGTCTGGTGGCCCTCCTTTGAACATTTTCAACCAACTGACAGTCCCTAGCATATCTCGGGGACCAGACGGGGTGACAGTACTCCAGACGGGGAAGCACTTCACTCTTGATCATTGTTACGAGGGACGGACCGTGTAGATATCTGAACGACCTTCTTATAAGACCCAATAATTTATTTGCCTGATTTACCTTCTTCTCGCAATGGCGCGAGAACTTCAGCTCATTGTCAACATACACACCTCGGTCCTTCTCACATTCAGTCTCAAATAGAGCAGTTTTTTCATCCCGTTGGGACATATGATACGCCTCCTTACTGAATCTCAGCAGCCACTTACTTCTTTGACCTTGGAGCCCACAGAGATCCTTCTGGAGCTCTTCACAGTCCGCTTGGTTCTTGGTTCCCGAAATAACTTGGCGTTTTTGGCAAATATTTGTATGGAGGAGTGTACAACGTCAGGCATGTCAATTATGAAACAAACAAACAACAGCGGGCTCAATACACTGCCCTGTGGTACCCCGATTGTAACAGGTACAGATGATGATTTCGTGCCATTAATCACCACACATTGCTTGCAGTCATGTAGAAAGTCTTCTATCTACACTCGGACATTTCCCCAAAGGGATTCCCCTGGGTCGTACCAAAGGTAAGTAGGAGTATCAAATGTCCCATCGGGACGAAGAAACGTTATTATCTGAAATTCAAATGTGAAAAGGACCTGGGTGTGTATGTTGACAAAAAACTGAAGTTCTCGGACCATTGTGAAAAGGTAGTTAACTCAAGCAATAAGTTGTGTAAGGGTGTCCATACGTTCTTCAAAACTGAAATACTTCCCCGTTTGGAGTACTGCTATACCTTCTGGTCCCTGAGATATGCTAGAGACTGCCAGTTGATTGAAAATGTCCAGACTGGCCCTCGAACTACGGCACCTCAGTTACCCAAGGTGATTAGAACGCCTGCAGTTCTTATACTGAAGGGTTGACTTAATATAAGTGTATAAACACCTCAGAGGACACTACTCAGTCGAATGTTCAAACATGGAATTTGCGAATGCCCGCCCCACTAGGGGTCACAGCTGAAGAAGCTACAAGTTCAGAAAATTGCCAGGACAAACTTTCGTGGAGTGGGAGTTGTGCCATAGAGAATGTTGTGACGGCACCGAGCGTCAGCTCATTCAAGACCAGACTTGATCAACACTGGCGCAGGTACAGAAACATACTGAAGTCAGTGCATGCCCAGTTCTTGCCAACAGTGCGTAACAGAGACGTGACCGACCGGCCAAGCGGCTAACGAGCCGCTTTATCATTGACAAAGAGAATAAAGTAAAATCCCTTAATTTCTTGCATACTCTTCATGTGTTATATTATCTTCACTCTTGTAGCCATAGAAAGCGACAGGAAATACTTAAGATAACAGGTAACATAGTTCATACATAAATGTGTTTATTCTCAGCTTGCATATAAAGTGAATCTTAACACCACATTGATTCACAGCGCTTCATCTCGGTACACTGTACATACTAAGTTCAGACGCCAGGCTCGTTCATGTCACCCTCCCTGTACAGTACAGAACACTCACTTTTCCACGATCTTGTATCATAATTCTGATTCTTGTGGACGTGGAAACATAATATCTGTATACACCCACACATACAGGGCCCAACTGTGTCACGCCGATAACACCTCCTCACAGACAAAGACTGAAAAGTGCGTAAAATCAATTAAATTCAACTGTGTCGCTATTTTCCATTTCCGAATGGTATAAATGGGGTTCAAAATGCTCAGAATAGGGATGTCTAAATGTTTCAGAAGTTTATAACTTTTGGGCGCGCTATGTCCTAAAGCAGTTTTTTTTTAGTTTAACAAATTGATTGACAAAGCTTGGAGTACAGTTTGCCTATTCTGAGTAATTCAGTCAGGTCTTGACACTGAGGGTGGTATCACTTCTCACTGCCACGCAGGACAGAGGTTCATACACAAAGAAATACATCATATTCATTAACAGTATTTACAGGTCAGATTCATGTGGGTGATGTCACTGTTCACTGCCACGCAGGACTGAGGTTCATACACAAAGAAATACATCATATTCATTAACAGTATATATAGGTCAGAGTCATGTGGGTGATGTCACTGTTCACTGCCACGCAGGACAGAGGTTCATACACAAAGAAATACATCACATTCATTAACAGTATATATAGGTCAGAGTCATGTGGGTGACGTCACTGTTCACTGACATGCAGGACGAAGCAAAATGATATCCCAGGATAGTTGCCCTAACAACAAGATAAGTTATCGTAAGTTTGTCAGGATGTGGACAGTTTACAATTATTTATCTTTGAGTCTGTGATGCACGACATTCGTATTAGATTTTTTTTTTTAACAAGAATGCCACATTTTCCTACTTAACCACTTAGAAATTATAAAATACGTATTATCGCCACTTCAAAAGTAGGAACCAAAGCATAAGTGGAAGTGTCGTTTAATGTAGCCCATTCTTAATGTTGACTTAATATTAATTAATTACAGTATTGAAAGGTACAGGCCCCTTCACTAGTGTGTTTACAGGGGCCCCTTCACTAGTGTGTTTACAGGGGCCCCTTCACTAGTGTGTTTACAGGGGCCCCTCAAATTTTGTGCAGTGTGGCAGTTCTGTTTGTTTACATTCGACAGAAGGAAACTCGCAATAGTAAACATTATGGAATCAGATTAAAACAATATTAAAACAAATATCTCAAAATAATGATTTGTGGAATGTTTATATGACGAGCCCCTGTAAGGGCACTAGTGAAGGGGACTGTACCTAAAGATTAACCACCCTAACCCTAACCTGATATAACCTCATCTCAAAAAATGTGAGGTTAGGTTAAGTTAGGGTGGTTAATCTTTAGGTGAAATAAGCTGGGAGGGGGGGGGGGGATCTCCAGGTGATTTCTCGAGTTAAGTGAAAATATTAAAGTACAGTAGATAATATTTGCTAATTCATACCTACAATTCTGAACAGCGTCTGTACTCTGCAGCTCGGAAACAATAGTTATGACGTGCACTGAAAGCTTATCCATACAAGTGAAGTAGACTGAGGGTGTGGGTACATATCGTTAGCCGCTTGGGCGATAGGTCACGTCTCTTACGCACTGTTGGCAAGTACTGGGCATGCACCGGAGACGAGGGACGGGAGAAAGATGCGGGGTAAGGAGGCAAAGAGAAGAAAAATGAGGTGAAGAAGAGAAAAAATGAAACGAGAAGTAAACTTAAAACCAAAAAAAGATACAGTAATCAGATAGGTACTACAGAGTATAGCCTACAGCGGTAATTAAAAAAGTCCATCAGCCCCATCCAACAAAAATATCTTATTAATATATTAAACAAATAGCCCAATTCTTATAATTTCCTGCGTAGAGGATTTTCCCCAGGGACCACCGAGTCTCTCTCTCTCTCACACACACACACACACACACACACTAACGTCTCCACGGTAATAATAAAAATAATAAGCAACTGTTTATTGAAAGAACAATAACTCATGATTTATTTAAAGTACATTAGTTCAATGTTTACAAGTATTATCATTATAGTACAGTATTTCAACAAGATGTTTTTTATTGATTTCATTATTCTTTGTTTTCACTATTTTGTACTTAGTTTAATCCTATTATTATTTATTTACTACAGGAATTATCATCATCTACCCGCCTTCCCTTCCCGAGTCCCGACGCATCTAGGATTTTACACTTAGTTGTTTTAGTAGCTGGTTGCGTTTGCTCTATATATGCAAGGAATGGACCTCACCTCAAGAGTCAATGAGGAGTTTTATCAGGGGTGGATCCTGGAATGTCAAAAGGGGTGGGGTGGGGGGGAGTCCAAGAAGTTGTGGGTGGTGGAATATGGCAAGCGCAGCGAGCCCACTTAGCTGGGGCGTGTGCTGTAGACCACCCCTCGATTTTTTTAAATCTGACCAATACCATGGCCATTTTGAAGCCATGCGTACTTGCTATTAGGGGATATTCTGAAATCAATAGTAAATACTTTTTACTATACAAAAATGCCTGAATACAGTACTGCATTAAATAAAAAGTATTGACATTTTCTGGTGAAAGGGGGTCCGGACCCCTAGGATCCCCCTGGATTCGCCCTTGTTTATGTGTAGGTTAAGGGTCGATTAGGTTAGGTATAGGTGAAGTGTAGATTAGGAATTGACTAGATTAGGGTAACCGTAAATCATGAGTTATAGCTAGTTTAGGTTAAGTTAGGTTGGCTACGTATGGTTAACTGGTATTGGTCCGGGAAGCAGTGAGCACCTAAGAACTCTGGTCTTATCACTGAAAAGGCTTCCCAGTGATGCTCCTAAGGTAGCTTTGGCGTCAAACTTGTGTAGTGGTGGAATCATCTCTTCTTCCTTAGTCTCTTTATTTATAAACTGAATTTGTGATCATTCTCATTACTCGAGTCTGATCTACTCTGATCGAAGCTTACAATAAGAAGTAAATCATAACAAAAATGATGCAATACATTCTAGAAAAGTTCTTACATATGTAATACATCAATATATACAAGAAAATCTCCCTAAACGTGCCAAAATAACTGCTACTTGGGATAGAAAATAATTCAAAACACCTAGTTTACAAACATTATAATACCAAATTATGCCTCGGGATAACAATATCTTTAAGTGTATGAAAAGGTAAAATTACGAAAATACAAAGTGAATTACATCTATACGGGCTGATGGTGGCCAATATGAGAAGAACAATATTGTATTCCCATTTGGCGAAGAATATGAAGCTTATGTTTGAGGACAACGTCAGTGAGGCGTTAAGGTAAATTCTTAGCTGTTGTAAAGTTCACATGGATATAATGGTTGTGTTCTGTCTCCAGACTTAAAGGTCTTACGTAACACTCGAATAAAATCGATATACCCGAAACTATTTAACAGTTGTTGTTTTAAATATATGATTAGTTTGGCTGATATGCGCATTATATCGCCTTTTTTTTTTATAATGGATCCATCGAGCAGTGTGGCTGAACATGATTTTTGTAAGGAAGTAATCGTCAGCATGGATACTTGGCCAGATTGAAACCTTGCCAAGCCACGTGTTTTTCAAAGAAAAATTCTTATTTCTCGATGTTTCTCATAAATTTCCAGATGGTCAGACCACGTGTGTGACTAAAGAAGTATTACTCATGTTTATAGTGCAGCAGTCAAGTTGTTGGCCTTCACAGTGGTCTTGCGTAGCCTCAATGCTTAGTACATGAACTTACTGGAGAACTAACTCCAAAGTACTGATGGTAAGGTCTACCCTATATTTAACTTAGTTGAGCTTTCCCACTCTCTCCCATAAAGAATCTTTCTAGAGAAGTAATCAAACTATCATGGTGTGTGCTTATGACAAATGATGTGGGGGTGAAGTCATAACACGGGAAATCCTGGATGCTTATCACGTTATGACGCTAGCTAGAGCGTGGAGCCACACGTGTTAATATGTTATCACTCTGCGCTTCACTAACCTTGGATTGCTCCTTATAAAGGAAGCTTGAAGCCTTGTGTCTTCTAAGTTTCATCATTATGCTAGAACCATTTAATTTGTCTTGAGCACGTAAGATTACGTGATCATTATTTGCTCCTTGACGTGTATGGCAAATATTTGTCCTTCTCCTAGTTAACTCATTACATCATATAAATATTCATAAACCTCATTGTTTTAAAATTAAAGTGGGATAAATTAACTCTACACACTAAGTAATTTTTTTCGACGTCCCACTACGTTTTGAGTCGAGCCATCAAGTTTCAAGAAACTTATTGATAGAGGTCATGACTCAATATTGAAGTGTGTGTGTGTGTGTGACCCAAATATCAACGAACCGCTAAACCGACTTACTTTATATTCTGGTTAACGCCAAACAATTCTAGTTAACTGAGAGTAACCCCTGCCACAATTATTTTTTTATTTTTTTTTCCGGGGATTAGCCCACCCGGGCACAGGTCACTGACCCACATCGGGGCCTGGGGGTAATAATAATAATAATAATAATAATAATAATAATAATAATAATAATAATAATAATAATAATTAAGATAAGTAAAATTAAATGAATAAACAAATTCTTGTGGGTTGGGGACATATGTGTAATTGTGTATATTACAAAATGTACATTACTAAATACGCTGTGTTTATGTATATAAAAAATAAACCGTTTTGCAAATAATATTTTTTTTTTACATAGTTACACTAATCATTATGCTCTAACATAAAGTAGGTCAACCCAGGGATAAGGGGCCATTCAAAAATTACGTAACGCTTTTTTCCACCCAAATTTATACCCCCCCCTGTAACCAACCCCCCTAAGATATTACGTAACACAACCCTCAACACCCCTCCCCCCCAACACTGCTCCAGATCACACCAATCAGAACTGTCAAGACTCTGGGTGACTTACAGCTGCTTTACATACAAAGAGGTTTCAATTATCACGGAGCCCAGTTTATTTGCGACTACTGCCTAGAAATTCCTCAACTGGAAAGGGAAAACGAGACGTGAAAACAGTTCCTCTTAAACTACTGAGGTCTGAAAATAGTGCACATTCTAGATTTCCAGATACCTTATTGACTGGAACATATATTTCTTATCTGGAAGAGATAACTTCTCTACTTGGACCACATGAAGTCACATTCCATTCACAAGATGACAAGGCAAGAGTCCCAATGGGCATTACCTCTGCAAACAAACGGGCTCCTCTGATTGTGCATATGGAATATAGTCATTCTTAGTGACCATGATTTTGTTGCTGCCCCTAAACTCAAACTAATACCACCAGTAATAGCTGCTATTTCAATAAAGGAGAACTGTATTGGAGAACAAGGGGTCACCTATTTTGGTCCAACACATATAGCCATACGAAGAGCACACATCTTCAACTGCAATGGGACATCTGAGAGATATGAAGAGAATGTGTTCCTTACCACAGTTTAATGAACAGATGTCTACTCCTGATGGTATGCCACAGTCAGTCATGATTGTAACAGTAGATGGTGGTCCTGATGTAAACCCTAGGTATGAAAAAACCATCACGTGTGCTGCTGATTACTTCTGCATGTATGATCTAGAAGCTCTCATTACAACAAATGCAACAGGTCGAAGTGCATTTAACAGAGTACGCAGTAGCCATGATCTAGCTGGAGTCATCTTACCTCAGGATCATTTTGGAAGCCATCTAAATTCTATTGGAGAAACTGTGGATGAAGAATTGGAAGAGCAAAATTTTGCCCAGGCAGGGAAAATTTTCGCAGACATTTGGTCAGCTACTGTTATTGATGGCTACCCAACAGTTGCTGAATATGTTGATCCACAGGAAGGAAATGAATCAGAAATCCTTGAAAAGATTCCTTCCTGGTCCGCAAAACATGTGCAAGAGAGTCAGTATTTTCTACAGGTCATCAATTACCAAGATGCAGCTTGCTGTAATGTACCAAGAAGTTCTTACTCTTCAGTTATTACCAACAGATTCTTCCCCTTGTACAGACAGCAGATGGCTTATTATGTTGTCTTGATGATTTGAGTGCCAAATATCCACCACTCTTTGTCAATCTAGCACTGGACAAATCTGTGCTACCAGCTCGGACAGTTAAAAACTTTCCAAATGGCCTATTATATGATTTGGCACATTACGAAACAGTGCTCGAGTCGCAGTAGCCACTCTTGTGTGAGTGCTCCAACAGAAAGGCTGCGACCTTAAAGACTAGCTGCCAAGAGACAAAGGGAATTCATGTGTGTTGTCAAGTACCTGGAGTGTGAGAGGCACATGGAGGAAGAATTAGATACTGATGGACTTGAAATGCCAACTGAAATCAGGGCTAACAAAGGAACACCAATCATGACTGTACAAAGTAGAGAACCAGTGTGACAGGAAGCTTTAGATCTGGGTCAACACACACGAACCACTCCTGGCCACGGACATTTAAATATTTACACTCACAACTGAGTTTTCAGAAATATATTGTTTTTTTTTTGACATGCAAACAATATATCAGGAATAAAGTACCTGGAATATATTTGCTTTCATTATTTGAAGAAAAATATCCATGCATTTGACAAGGTATAGAAAGACCTCAGTACAATATATTTTCTTTGTAATTCTTAATCCACTTTTAGCATTAAAGACTTTCAAAGATTACATCTGTATTATTTAGGTTTATTTTATTTTTAACTGTGACATAACACTTCTCCTGACACCCCCCACCCCCTGTAACACACTGTAACACCTGGCATGACACCCCCCACCCCCTGTAACACACTGTAGCACCTGGCATGACACCCCCACCCCTGTAACACACTGTAACACCTGGCATGACACCCCACCCCTGTAACACACTGTAACACCTGGCATGACACCCCCACCCCTGTAACACACTGTAACACCTGGTGACACACCTGGCATGACACCCCCACCCCTGTAACACACTGTAACACCTGGCTTGACACCCCCCACCCCTGTAACACACTGTAACACCTGACATGACACCCCACCCCTGTAACACACTGTAGCACCTGGCATGACACCCCCACCCCCTGTAACACACTGTAACACCTGACATGACACCCCCACCCCCTGTAACACACTGTAACACCTGGCTTGTAACACACTGTAACACCTGGCATGACACCCCCACCCCCTGTAACACACTGTAACACCTGGCATGACACCCACCCCTGTAAACACACTGTAACACCTGACATGACACCCCCCCCCCTGTAACACACTGTAACACCTGGCATGACACCCCCACCCCTGTAACACACTGTAACACCTGGCATGACACCCCACCCCTGTAACACACTGTAACACCTGGCATGACACCCCCCACCCCTGTAACACACTGTAACACCTCGCATGACACCCCCACCCCTGTAACACACTGCAACACCTGGCATGACACCCCCCCCTCTGCGTTACGTAATTTTTTTAATGGCCTCAAGAGTTTTTAGTCCTTGGGTCAACCGATAATGAGGGCGTTGGATGGAAAAGATATCTAAAAAACGTACGGTACATCACAGACGAGCTAAACTACGAGTGAAACGGGAGACCAGATGACTCGTAAACACTGGCAGATGATTTTACCAGTCGTATCTGTGATGGTCATAACGCAGACACTAAACTATTTATTCAATTATACAGAAAACAATACAAAGGGGAGGCAACGAGATAAGGAGATTTAATAATGCTACTATTGATAAAATTAAATGAAACTAGGTAACTTTAGATACAGCAGCGGCATATTGGGTTATATTGTATTTAGATTAAGTATATCCTTAAACGTCGTCAGTTTGGTGTAGATCTGCATTGCAATTTCTTTAGGTGTACACAATAAACTGATTTCTTGTAATACTTGTGTTGTTACTTTCAGACGGTTATGGCTGCATTACTGTAATTCTTGCCCTGGTCATATACGGTACGGAAGCAGAAACACGCTCTGGGAGGGATGTGACTATTGAAATTTATGTCACCGTGAAAAAATATTGAGTTTAACGCTGATACACCTAACAACTTCCTCCCTGGGCATCTCTTTGTATTTACACGTGTGTGATATGCTTAAAAATGTCCTTAAATCTACAATAGCAGGCTGGATCGTAAGATGTCACATGACCTAATTATATCATAATAAGTTTCAAGTGCAAAATAAGACAGAAAATTTTTTAAATAAAAGAACTTGGATTGTTATGTCATGCATTTCAACGTAATATATAGTTTCCCATTCTGATTCATCTTTTCAGATTGGTAAGACTTTTTTTGCAAGAGGTATTTCGCGGGTTACTGTTACTGTGGCCCTTGTAAATGAATACGTTGTGAACTATGGTGACCCAGAGCTTCAATCACCCCTGGACGACAGACTGTAACATCCGGTCGGTATCTGGCCATTACTGACAGCTGTATGGTGGTGGTTGTTGGTGCCAGTGTAGCCATTAGCGCCCACGTACCTTTGTAAACTGAAATCAAAGTAATATGCACGACTCGGTGTTGTTAATTTTAATATTTTTCTCGGCTACTTTGAACCTTTAAAGTAGTCGGAACAATTCACCTAATATAACTTGACCTATTTTAGTTATACTACGCGTTAAGTCAGCACTTCCCGGCCCAGTGCAGTACACAAACACAATACCGCGTGAGTTGATTTACCCAACAAAGCCTCATATATAATATAAAATTATACCTTTTTTGTCCTTCAAAATATCAGATAAAATGACATTCACAGACCGATATTTGTGGGTAGATATCAGGAGATAACAAATATAATATAAACACCACAAATGTTTCCTTGTCTTTGTGTTTAGTAATAATAATTCTAATATTAATTTGCCCTTGATATTAATATTTTGTTTTTTACGGGGATTAGCCCACCCGGGTTGTGAATAGTAAGAGAAACAATTGAGACCCTGCAATTGTGTGTAAATGAGGCAGAAAGTCAGATCATCAACCTGGGACTTGGTCACATATGGCAGCAGGGTCTACCATTAGACAACACATTATGCCTCCAATATCTTCCCTGGCGGTAGTACCTCCCTGTTTGGTAGCTGCCTACTATCTACAATACGCTCTTAAACTTTATTAGTTAATTATCAACTGGCGTTTATTATATATGGATGATTTAAATTCAAGGAAGAGATGAGGTAAATAAAAATTATTAAGACAACCATCGATATAAACTACAAACACACTAATTAAAACTTTTCGAAATAGCAGTAACACAAATGGAGAAATACAAAAGAAAATAGAAAAGATGAATCTAAAGAAAGAATCCATTTAATACGACATACAAATTAAAATTAAAATAATTATGGAATTAATATCTGGCAATTGTAAGTTGATAAACTGTGAGAAACTCTTATCAGACAATGACATCTGTGATTACACTTGGGATGTCCACAGGATGTTTTAATTAACAACATCCTCAACCAGTTGTTAGGGGCTCGACCTAATATTATATACAATAACTCAAGCTAATATAATACAAGAGTATCGGAGAGAAGAATCAGAGCACAAATGATTACGGATGGAGTTTGCGTGACATTGAATAAAAAGGCTCAAATTAACTTCCGCTCCCCACCCTGTATTACGGCCACCACCAACACCGTTTATCTCCCGTTACACTTATAATGCTCTACAATTCTCTTCCCACATCCCTCCACCAGACTCCTCGCTGGGTTGACTATATAGAGCTGTAGGTCGGATTACTCACCTACAGTATGCAACAAGTTTATGGGCTTTTGTAGCTCGGCTGACGAAGAGAGATGTGGACGAACAGAAGAGATGGAAGAGAGAAGACCTTCGTTAGCTATAGTTGCTGAGTGTCAAGGAGAGAGATCACATGCCCTTTTAAGTTCCACTGCCTCTTTGGTTTACTCAAGAAGCCTTATAAAGAGTGTGGCTTGGTGAACGGTAGCACGAGATAGTTTGGGAAACCAGTGGCAATGCGCTGGGTCCGTTGCTGTTCGTTTGTTCCATAAATGATAGGTAAATTATTTAGGGAAATTAAAACCCAAATAGACTGTGAAGCGTTACAGGATAATCTTTATTAGCTTTAGGAATGGTCAAAAGGGAATGGCTGTTACGATTCAACATCACAAAATGTAAGAGAATGCACCTACAGTAGGTCGCACCATCACTATCATGTCCCAACTGGACGAAGAAGCATCGTTAACTGAGACCAAATGTGAAAAGAACCTGGGTGTACTTGTTGACAACGAGCTCAAGTTCTCGGATCATCGCGAGAAAAAGATAAACGGCGGCAGGGGGGCCATAAGAATGAGTGGCGGCAATCGCCTTACGGGCGATTAACGGCGGCAGGGGGGCCATAAGAATGAGTGGCGGCAATCGCCTTACGGGCGATTAACGGCGGCGATTAACGGCGGCAGGGAGG